>NW_005842554.1:1071610-1076656 GCF_000455745.1 Alligator sinensis
AGGTCCCCAGCTCGGCTTCCAGCCCCTCCAGTAAGAGGCCAGGCAGTTCGACATGAGGCTGGGGCTCCAGGAAGGTCAAGACCTCTAGCAGCCTAGAATAGTATTAGCACTGGTGGCTGTGTGGTAGTTTCTTCCTACCACATGGGAGATCTGAGTTTAAGTCCCAGCTGGGGTGAGTGAGCTAACAGAAAGAAATCCTTGTTGCAGTGGAAAGGGCCCATTGTGTTTTCTCCCTTTCTCCCCCTCCAGGTACCTAGGCCCTATATTTCTTGTCATTTGACATTTTGTATTTTTTGCCTTTTATATTTCACCAACCAGTATTGCTGTAAATATTTAATGTATTTTATGCATATTTATTTCGTGTAGGAATAAATTTGTATCTAGTTAAGCACTTTGTCTTAGCCTGGCTCTATAGAGAGGAAAGGAAACTGCTCCCAGGCGGCAGGTCCCTCTCATAGCACTCTTGCCTGACCACCCCATCCCTTCCACTTGCAGACAGGGCACACCCCTGGGTGTACTCGGGCTACATTATTAAGGGTTTTTTTAGTTGATTTTGCAGATTTTGTGGACAATCCCAAATTTTGTGGTTTCTGCAAAATCCACAAAACTGTGAATTAGGCAGTCCCTAACTATACTGCATCTATATTACATTTCTATAACTTTAAAAAAGTTAATAGATAATGAACTTTGTAATATTGTAATTAATGCATGTCATCTTAGGAACTCTAGTGATTTTACTTACTATTATATTACAACACTATTTACTACCATTGATTTAAATGCACCTTCTCTATGTCAGTAAGAAGAGAGTAAGACTCATACTTAATTTTATTTCAGCATGACACTGTTTGTAATATTCTCCTCTGCAAAAATCTTGAAAATGTCTTTCCATAATGGTATTGTACTTTTCTATTCAATGAATATAGAGGTCCTCCAGTACATCTCTGTGTGACACAGACTAACATGGTTCTGTTTGGTTGTACTTGTTGATGAATCAGTCATCAGTGATATCAGCACAGCTCTGAAAACAGACTAGGTTAATTGAAATACACAGTACAAATAAAAAGCTACAAATCAGGATACTAACACATGATTTTCCCGATCTCCCAGTAATATTGTGGATCTAGTTAAAAAACAGAGGAATGTCTAATACAAAAAACATGTGTATAAACTGGGTCATGGTTATGTCCTATTATTTACGGTAAAACTCAAGGCTACCGAAGGATGTCAGGCTTTGCTTTTTCACTCCAGAGAATGCAGTTTTCTTTGTTGACCAACTTACAATAGGAGATGGACTACAGATAAAAATAAATATTAGGTATTTGTAAGTGAGAGGTAAAGAATGATTTAAAATAAGTTTTTAGCATGGTATTTTTAAAGAACATTGTAATTTGCTCTTAATGTACTAGGTTTCCTTAGGTAAGTATGTATTGTTTCTGATCTGTTGACTCTGCAGACCAATCCTGATCATGTGTCTTCGTTCTGAATATTTGTGTTGTATCTCTGATTTTTTTTCTAATTTAATTCATACTCATTTGTACACTGATGGATGACATCCTGGGACATGTAGCAGGATCAGCTAGTTTGCTAGTAGCCTATTCCAGAGGGGAGGGTTCGTTACTTCTGCTGTGCTTGCCACTGAGAGGCAGCTTTGAAAATTCCAAATAGGACTTTGGGCCAGATTCAGATATGGTAATAGCTCCATACAATCTGGCCGTTCGAGAGAGATGGGCAAAAGGGCCAAATTCTAAAACTCAGTAAAAGATGCACAAAATCCCTGCTGTGGCCTGGCAACACCCAGAAATGCATTTTACTTCAACAATACTTCACTGCAAATCTTTTCCAGATGTGACCAACAGCACAAGATGGTCAGCATAAGCAGTTGGGCTGCACATCTGGTACAGCCAAAGGCAAGAAAAAAATACCCTAAAAACAGGCATAAGGACACATACTTCATGTAAACAGAGTTACATCTGGGTGTATGTAGAAGGGACCTCTTGTTAAATTTTTGCAAATCCTGAACACAGGCACAATTCCATGAAGAAGAAGATGCCTTTATAGCTGGGATGGGAAAGGAAAAGAAAGGAAGAGGAGGCCTTTATAGCAGAATCATCCAACATTTTTAAGACTGATTCTGGGATATAATTTTCAAGTAAATGCTAATGGCCAGACCATGATCATGCTCCTAGCTATGAGTAAGCAATGATAAAGAAGCTATGACTCTGTGACATAGGTTATAGATTCATCAGCATTATATCTGTGTTGTATTGTAAATAATAGTCTGTAGCAAATTTACCCACATGGCCGTGTGGTGCTATAAATGCTGAGGTGTGTGTGTGTGTGTGTGTGTGTGTGTGTGAACATGGGTTGATTAACATTTGAAGCACAGATTCCCCATCATGCAGTGCTCTCCTGCTTCTCTGGTCCCAGAATTCACTGCAGTCTCTGCTTCAGGCTTTCTGTTTTCCATCTCTCATGTAAATGAGACCTAGGGCAGTTGATTCACTCTTGTCACCCTTATCTGGTGAGGGTCTTAGGTGCGTCTCTCACTGCATCTTAATCAGTTTTGTTTAGGTAGAGGAGGGGGGGGGTGAGTCCTTTGTGAGTCAGACAGACTGCATCCTGTACCAGGGTTCCCCAAGAATACAGATCTGAGACGTAACATTATGTGTACCATGACTTCCTCCTAAACAAGGTTCTGATGAAAGATGGCAAGCTATAACAGGCTGTCTGGCAAAACCGAATTGTCATGTAGTGTAAATCTACTGTGTTTTTCTCTATATCAGTCAGAAGTGCTCCATGGCCACAGCAGCTGTTGGTAATTCCTATTATGCTCTTACCCACTTCTCCATCTGTGACATGAGATGTAGAAAACAAAAAGCATTTTTCTTCTTCAAGATTTGTATATAATGGACCTTACATCTCCCATAGTGAGCCACCAATGAGATATCTTAAACTGAGAGTTGGGTGAGGACTAGAAGCTCAGGATAAAAGCTGTTGTTTCCCTTCTGAAAAGCTTCATTAATACTCCAGGAAAGCAAGTGCTTAGACAACGCATAGGTTCATAGATGTAGGGTCAGAAAGGACCTGAGGAGATCATCAAGTCTGACCCCCTGCCCTGGGCAGGAATGAATACTGGGCTTATATGACCCCTGGTAAATTTAAGCTCATATGAACCCAGCTAGGTAATTATCAAGCTTCCTTTTAAAGACCCCTAAGGTAGGAGCCAGCACCACTTCCTTTGGAAGCTGGTTCCAGATCCTAGCTGACCTGACTGTGAAGTAGTGCCTCCTAATGTCTAGCCTGAACCTACTGTCAATCAACTTGTGGCCATTATTCCACGTTACTCCAGGAGGCGCTCGGGGCAACAGGGTCTCATACATTCCCCTCTGGTCCCCCCTGGTAAGCTTATAGATGGCCACTAGATCCCCTCTCAGCCTTCTCTCTTGAAGGCTGGACAGGTTCAGGCCCCGTAGCCTCTCCTCTTAGGGTCTGCCCTGCTGTCCCTGGATCATGAGAGTGGCCCTCCTCTGGACCCTCTCAATGCTGGCCACATCCCTCCTAAATTTCAGTGCCCAGAACTGGATGCCATACTCCAACTGTGGCCTGACCAGTGTCACGTAGAAGGGGAGGTTCACCTCATTGGACCCACTCATGATGCATCTGTGGATACATGACAACATAAACAGACAAGACTTTTTTTTTGCTGTAATTTTTGCCACGGCTTAGATGAGGAAGACGCTAATGGTAATGAGGTCTCATGGTCCACCAGTCACCTTTGCTACTGGACTGAGATTACATTGTGGTTTCTGCAAAAGAAAGCACACACAAACCTGCCAAGGAAAACTCCCTGCAGTGGCTGATTATCTGTATTTACAAATGTACAATATTGACATGTGCAGTGGCAGTGCACACATCATTGCCATTCTTGGGGTTCTCTTCTATAGAGAAAAGGTGGAACAGGAGGGTGGTCATCGTAAGTAGAGGACTTTTCTGGCCTTTTCCTGCCTCAGCATTGGGGTGGGCACTGATCAGCCTGCCTGATGCATATTTTCCAATGGCTCAGAGCCATTCCTTCCTGCTAGTCAAGAATGGCGGCCGGCAGGATAGAGAAGACTGTTTACTCTATTCCTTGAGGGTCAGGTGATTTATTTAACAAGGGAGCTCCCAAAATTAATTGCTCAGTGGAGCCTTCCAGTTGCTGTGAATGTGAGATTGAGAGATGTCAATACCCTTGTTACAATTAAGCCAGGTTGTAATTTTAAAGATGACTTTTTGTTTTAGAGGGACAATTTCTCCCTCAGAATTTTTGCTTAGAAAGCTTTTTCCATGTTCTTCTTGCTGGGCATTGTGAAATCTTTAGGATACTTGGGGTAAAACAATACTGTTAGGTTTTTTTTATACCAAGGAGATAAAAAAGAGAACAAATGAAAATAAAACCTGCATTAGCCAAATTTAATACTGAAAACCATTGTACCCTTCCTGCTATAGCTGCTACAATTGCAGGGTACTTTGCCTTTCAGAACAGACCAAATTTCAAATCAGGGAGTCGCGCACACTAAGCATTTGTATTATCATTTTCTGACTTAACAAATTACTTACTATGAGCTATAATCCTACTTCAGTTTCCAGTGAATATTTACACTGCTTTGGTGGGGGGAGGGTTTGGTCCCTCAATTAAGACAGGTGCCTGTATCTTGTCACATTTTAACCTTTTTCCCTGCCCAAACTTTAGGAAATGCCTTCATTCAGTTGTCTGAGTTAACCTTATCCTTCACTCAATCACAGCAAAACCTTAACAGCTGATAACACCTTTCTTTTTAGGATATCTATATTATACCCACACTATTTCTGGATACATCTCACCCCCATTACCAATAAGAGTATACTTTTACACTTCTAGCAGTTTTTGCCTTTCATCACAGGCACAGAGCACACACACCGCTGCTTACACTCTCTGTTTTGCACAAACACCTCAACAGTCTCTGCAGAACAGCCCACTTCTTAGGCTTTATTTCTGTTACAAACATTCAGAGTTTCTAGCAC
>NW_005842555.1:0-9252 GCF_000455745.1 Alligator sinensis
GCTTGTTTGAGTCTGAGTGGGTGCATCTACAAGAGACACTGACTGCAGAATAGCCTAATTCTACTGTGCATTAGTGTGCAAGGGAAAAACCATACTAATACACTAGTGCGCAGTAGTATTAGGCTCTAATCACTAAAACCCATGCACCGGTGCTGCTGCACAGTAGTGCCAGTTACCAGGCATTGATTTAGTACTGGGTTATACAAGTATTAAACTTAATGTGGAGTAATTATGGTGCATTAATGAATGTGTAGACACACCCAGTCAGAATGCTGCTCTTCTAGTTGCTGGATACTGGGCCAGGTGGGGAGGTGAGGGGGGAAAATGGGACTGCTCTTTGTAAAGGAAGCAATTGGGTAAAGGAAGCAATTGGGTGCCACAAAAGTATAAGCCCCCCATGTCTGTATGAATGTGCAGCCCTACTGTGAAGTTACCAAGGCCCCTATTTCCAAACAGACCCCCATGCAAAGGCTCACAGGGCCCAAATCTCCAGTCAGAAGTCCATGAGCCTGGGTTATAGGTCAGCCGAAATATTCTGATCCAACACGCGTGAACGGCAAGCACAGCCAAGCTCTTTTGGCCGCAGGATGCAGCAAGGAAATCAGAGACAGATGCATTTCACGAAGGACAGGGTCAGTGCTTGGAGCTGTTTGCTCTGAAAGCTGCACCCCTGGGTGCCAACTGCTGGTAGATAATAAGGGGCGATGTTTCTTTATTGTGCCCCAAGAGCCCAGTAGAAATGGAGCCAAGCTCCAGGCTTCAGCCAGCTCTAAAATACACCGTGCTGTCAGTGCTCCCACACAGCACATGTACAATTACCAGCAGCCCACTCCTCTCTGCTCATTAGCTGCTGCTAAGCTTTGCAAACACGTCTGAGCATGCCCTGCTCATGTATATTAACCTGCATCTGTTGCCTTGGCACCACCTGAGCCAGGATGCAGGTGGTAGGTTCGGTGGGAATAGCTTCTTTGCATCAGCAGACTGACCCACCGGAGCTCAGGGCCCCCACTTCCAGATACCTTCATAGTGCCATGCCTGCTTTCAGTGCTGTACTGCAAGGACTGTGCCTCAGGGTGATCAGATGCACACCTATGTCCAGCAGCTACACCAGGGCTTTTGGCATTTGGTCTCAAGTTGCAGCAAGGGATGCTTAGGTTGGATATTAAGACAAACTTTCTCACTAGGAGGGTGGTGAAGCGCTGGAACAGGCTACCCAGAGAGGTGATGGCATCTCCATCCTTGGAGGTTTTGGAGACCTGGCTAGGCAAAGCCTTGGCTGGGATGATGTAGTTGGGGATGGTTCTCCCGTGAGCAGGGGTTGGACTAAATCTCTTGCGGTCCCTTCACCCCTCACTTTCCTAATATTTTAAACCCAGCAGGTGGCACCAGCAGCTGAGTCTAATCATCCCCTTCCCTTGTTCAGTGCATCACGGAGGAAGGGGTATTTGGTCCCTAACTGCAGTGCGCTCGGTGGGTGACAAGGACTGATTTCTTTTCTTCTGTAGACAAAATGCTTTTGAGGGGTTGGGGGCATTTGCAGCAGGCTCAGTGGTGACAGGTCACAACCAATTTCTGCCTGGCTGAGTTAGCAGTGACCTCTCATTAAAGGAAAACTCCTGCGATCTCCGGAGAGCACCGGTGCTCTTGCTAGGATGTATGCCAGGAAGGGTCCGTGCCATTGTCCCCCAGTGAATGCCCCACTCCTTACAACAGGTGCATTGAATGGAGACTAACATCTGGACATTGGTCACCTCCGAACGAGCCTATTCGATGCTGGGCTTGTGCTGCAAAGACTATTTCAACTGGATTTTAGGAAGGATTTCTAATTCTCTGGGGGGCTCAGCATGAGATCCCCAAAGGGACTGTGGTATCCCCAGCATGGGAAGTGTTTGAGTATAGGTTAGAAAAACACTTGCCTGGGATGGTTTAGATGGGGATGACCCTAAAGTAGAATCAGGAAAGGGGCTTTTCATCAGGTGTAAACACTTTGTGCTCTTCCAGGGGCGTGAGAAAAGCCAGGGGCAAAACTGCCATTACTCTCTTATGTCTACATCCATGGGAAGGTGCCCATCCCTACCACTCCCAACCTGTCTGAGTTCCCAGCCTCCCGGCCTCATCCCAAACCAAAGGCTTTCGACAGACATCCACAGCCATGCCCTAAAGGCAGGGAGAGGTGACAGCTGAGGCTTGGGACAGTCCTGATGCACGCCAGAGCACTAGATTCAGCACCCAAAAAGGGAGCAGACTGCTTGGCACCTGAGCCCCGGAGGTGGCTGGATGGTGATGGGGAGGAGGTGATGCTTCGTAGCCAGCTTCCCTGTTCAGCTGTTTCGTCTTTAAAGATGCTGGTGTCATTTCTACCGCCTACGGTCTCTAACCCAAGCTGTGCATTTCACCCGTAATTGGAGCTGCGCTTTCCTTACTCGGAGACGCGGGATTATTATTAGTTTCCTCCTTTTGTTGAATATGTTAAGCTCAGAGAAATGTGCATATTCATCAGATATCTCTTTCATTAGACCAACTAAATAGTTGCAGAAAAGGTTGCAACTATTTAATTGGTTTAATAAAAGATATCGGGTCTACCCAAAGAGTTTGTCTGCCTTTGTGCTTAGACCAACAGAGCTACATCCTGGATCCCTAAAATATTAACACACCTGGTGGTTTCATTGAGATCTGTGGGTGTCTCCCATGGGCTCTGGGTCAGTCTCTCAGGGCCAGGTGCATTTAGGTACCACGTGGCCATTTTCCAAAGCAACCTGACACCTACTGAGAAGAAAAGCAATCCAAATGTGCAGGAGAAATGCATTTACATCTCGGCTGCTGCCAGCCCATGTCTCCTGTGTGCTTGAGATGGCTCTCACTTTGCCAGTATGGCACATACTTCCCTCCCCTATGATGTGCCCCATGACTGGAGCAGAAGGGCATCTCCTTCACACACCCCTGGCCCACAAAGGTCTTCTCCTGTGGAGCGCATGCCGTGAAATGCTCCTCGTGGCACGAGTGAGTCACAGGCCAGATAAGGTGCAATTTGTCATTGAGATGCAATGCATTGCATTTTAACCAGAGATCTTTCAGCACATGCAAGGTTGGGGTGGTGGTCGCATCTCCCTTGCGGGGGGCGTGCAACATGCCAGGTGGTTTTTCAGGGATGCATTTGGTGCTGCTTGCTGATTCGTGCAGCAATTACTCTATTAAGAGGAAGAAAGGGGTACCGATAGCTATCGAGCACGAGAGAGGAGGGTGCAGCCTCTGAATCAGATCTTTCTGGACCTCAAATGCTGGAGGCTGCAAAGGAGAGAGGAGCAGGGGAAAAATCCAGTTCATGCTCCCTTTCAGCCTCTACTCTCTGCCTCTGTGCGAGAGGAGACAGGGCAAGATGGACCTACGGTCTGACCCAGTACATGCAATCCTTGTGTTCTTACGAGCTGGGGGAGGAGATGGGGCATGCGGCTATTTCCTTTGCGGGGCTGGAGCCCCGATGTGAGCATTTCAGAGCAAGACCCAAGCGCACGCTGCATTTAGATGTCTTGGTTAAAACAGACTCGCCGTCCTTGCATCCATTCCCCGCTCCTCTCCTTTCTGCTTGGTTGCTCCATGAACACTGCAGGAACAAAATGCTGCAGCAACCTATATGTTGCCCTGAGACCAAGTAAAAAGTCCCACAGAGTCACGAACCAGGCTAGACCCTACAGTCCAATTATGAGCTGGTGACCCACCCACAGGGCCAAAATCAGACCGTCGCGTCCCTGCACAAACATGCATGCACACATAAGAAGGGCATTACGGAGACTCCCACATTGGCCCCATCGGGATCTCTTCCATGTCTCTTCCTACTGCTGTCGGCTTGTTGGCTGAGCAGGTGCTGCCGATCCACCTGTGCTGAGCAACAGCTGTTTCAAGCAGGTGCCCAGAAGAGACTTCTTTCTCCGTTTGCTAAACACCATCCACTGTGTTATCTCTCCTCCTTCCCCTCCCAGCCCCTGTTCTTACAGTGCGTTTCATCCAACTTGTCATGTCCTATCCCATGCCCACGGTGGGGAAAGACTCTCTTTGCTGCTTGTTTGTACAGCGCAGATCGGGGCTTGATACTTAAATGACATCCCTGGGTGCTACCCTGATAGGCAGGATGGATAAGAATAACTGGCTGGAACCGAGTGCGCGTGGGAGCCCGGTCTGTAGGCTGGGATGGAGCAAGAGAATTAACACCAGCCATGGAGGCCCCGAGGGGAAGGAGCGCTCCAGAGAAAGGCAGAGCAAAACAGGCTCCACGAGACAGGTGGTGAACACTCCCACTTGAGGGAAGCTGTAGCAAAGGTAGTAAATATTTGCACGGTGGCAGTGCCAAGGGCTCTGCCCTTTTTATGCCAAGAGGCAAGTGCAATTTAAAGGGCCTCAACTGACAGAAGCAACAGCTATTGCTTATATGATGCCCAAGTGACAGCAGCGTTGGCACACTCATATATGCCCCCCTCCTGGGTCTTCCAGAGAAGACACCAGACTGGCTCGTCTTGGACAGGTATCGCTGAGGGTGTTAGCAAGCAAAAAGGAGGCTGATAAAGAACAAAGCGTCCAAGCTCCAATCTACACTGAGACCTCAACGTTCATCGCCTGTCCCACGAAGGAGAAGAGAAGTGTGAATAGGAAAGCATGTGTTCCCCTCGTCTTCCTTTAAAGCATATAAGCACCAGTTGGGCACAAAATGTGGCTTTGGAAAGGATGGGGAGTCGTGTCCTTTCACCTGGTAACTGTCTATGTGCCTCTCCCCTTCTAGCCTCTCAACATTGCCTACAGCCACATCTACAGCTCCTACCGCAACTTTGTGGGGCCGCCTCACTTCAAGACGATCTGCCGGCTCCTGGGCTACCAAGGGATCGCCGTCGTCATGGAGGAGTTGCTGAAGATTGTCAAGAGCCTGGTAATGATGACCCTGGACCAAGGGACAGGAGGACCTCAGCCCTTAGGGGTGGCTTGGGGTGGGGGTGTTAGCCTTGAATTTGGGTGTTTTGCTTGGCTGGTCAAATGCAGGTGCCTAAATTTACCAAGATTTAGACACCCATTGGTGGATCCTGGCTATCACAGGGGCTGAGGAATCCTATTCATGTCACAAGGAGGTTTTAGGGATCTTGGGCTTGGCCCTTGGCTGGCATGGCCCAGACAGTGCCACTTGCAGGGGATGGGACCGTACCAGCCGAGCGCCAAGCCCGGCTCCATCGCATGCAAACGGTGCTGCGGCACGTGTCCATCCCCCGGGTGCCCAGCCGCAGCGAGGCTGCGCAGGAACTGGTATAAGTCAACCCCATATTTCTGATCCAAAAAGTTAGGTCAACTTACGTACCAGATCTACAAAATTCCTAATTTTTGGATCAGAAAAATGGGATCAACATATACACCATGTCGACCTATACACCATGGAATATGGTAGGCCAGATTTTTCAGAGGAAATATTCTCTCTGCTGCTTCAGGTCTCATTGAGACGGAGCAGGAATTGGAGCACTCAGCATAATATGTATTTCGGTCATGTTGTTCAACCACAAAAATAAACCCCTTTTTTTTTGTTGGTGAGATTCTTTTGATCTTCCAGCAGTATTTCTTACAATTGTTTTAGTTTATTTTTGCCGTAATGTCATGGCATCATCTTGAGATTTTCAAACAGGGAAGTACTAAACTGAGGGCATCAAGTATGCCTCCAGGTTACCTGGAACAAGACATGAAGGAGTCTTCAGTGCCATTTTCAAGAAAGACTTTTAAAGCATCTGGAAATCCCGCTCGTGCAAACAGACACACGTTGCAGCGCTTGAAAGGGTAAAAAACGTGGTGTGTACATATGCCCTTAGTGGAGAAAGCTCTAGTTGGTGTCTTCCAGTATGAGTAATCGGAGCAGAGATGAGGCTTGGGTCTGGGTCAACTGAGTCGTACTCTCAAACACTCCCAAAAGCTAGGACTGATCTTCAAAGTAGAAAATCTGTATAAAACCATGAGTTCATTTCAGGGTAAAGTCATAAAAGGCTCCAGGTTTGTTTGGTAAACTTGGGCTGAACTTTTTTTTTTTCTTTTTTAAGTAATGAAGCCCACAACGGATGTTTGTGTGAGTGGAAGTTCCATAATTAAGGTTTCCAGTCATTCCATAATGAGGGTTTCCTGCTTTGTTTCCTGCAATTCCACAAAGTGTCCGTTTCCAAGTCCTTATTCAAGGCATTTGCAAATAAATGACTCTAGCCATAAGTACAAGAGAGTGCTTCCAGACTGGCTGGCACAGAATATATTGCAAACATCAAGTAAAACTATACCTGCATTGGCATTAGCAGATTCAACAGGAAGTAACTTAATATTCACTCATGCAGATTCAACACATTCACAGCTCTTGCTACGTCCATTTTTTTCAAATGAATGCATCATCTATAGAGACCCAGCATCTCAAGGTAGTATCTCTCCTGTTTTCTCTGACAGTTACAAGGGACCATCCTGCAGTACGTGAAAACGTTGATAGAAGTGATGCCCAAGATATGCCGCTTGCCAAGACATGAATATGGATCTCCAGGTTAGTGGCAGGACTGTCCAGGCTGTAATATACTTGTATAATATTATAAAAGATCATGGATTTGATTCTTATGAAATCAAATGTGTAGCATTGTGAAGCTTATGGTGTGACATTTTTTTTAAATCCCATCTGGTGCAACCTTGGCAGACTTCTTGTAAATGCTGGGAACGAGAACAAAATTGGCCTGCTGTGTAAAGTGTCTTACAACCTTAATTCAAGAGCTGTGGCTATAACTATAATGCCTCTTATTTAACTGGGCATCTAAGAGCCAGCATCAGAAAGTCCACTTCTGATCACAGAGCATGTGCGGAAAGACCCTGCAGTGAGAAAGTGTTATTGAAAGTATCTGCCTGGGAACACAAGTTGCTGATATGGAACTCATTATATGATAGATAGATAGATAGATAGATAGATAGATAGATATTCACTATACTATTAATAGAGAGAGAGAGAGATTGATTGATAGATATTCACTATATATATATATGTATATATGTAATTAGATTGATAGATTGATAGATAGGTATTTGCTATATATATGTATATATGCGGATAGATAGATAGATAGATAGATAGATAGATATTCACTATATATATGTAGCTAGATAGATTGGTAGATAGATATTCACTATATATATGTAGCTAGATAAATTGATAGATATTCACTATATATGTATATATGTAGTTAGATTGATAGATCGATAGATAGGTATTTGCTACATATATGTATATATATAGATAGATAGAGATGTGTAAATATAATAAATTTATATATGTTTATATATATATATATATATATATATATATATGTTTTGCTTTCAAGATCTTTTTAACTTTATTTCTGTGGAGTTGTTACAGATATATAAAAGCAGCACTTATTCCAAGATTAAATGTAAAAAGTCCCTTTTCCTACCCCCTGTTTCCAGGCCTGTATAACTCCTTTGACTTGAGGCGAGTAATTGCTTGTTTACAGAGGTGGACATGAGAGGAGAATAAGGCTCCCTGGGTGGAGACTTCTCTTAAATCCTGGTGGTAGGACATTGTTTTTATTTTTTAATACTCGGCAGTCTGGGATCACAGTGAGCCACCAAGAAAACAGTTAGCCCCTGAGCAGGCTGTTGGCTAGTCTGGATGTGCTGTCTGTTCTTCCTTTCCTCACTGTGTCTCTCCTTGTGTCTCCTTAGGTATCTTGGAGTTCTTCCATCACCAGCTGAAGGACATCATCGAGTACGCAGAGCTGAAGACCGATGTCTTCCAAAGCCTTAGGGAAGTGGGCAACGCTATTCTGTTCTGTCTTCTCATTGAGCAGGCCCTGGTAAGGCCAACTCTCCCGTTGTAAAGGTTACGCTCTACCATTGCTACTGTACTAACCATCTAACGGGGCTCTTTCATTGGGAGCCAGCTAAGACAAATAGGGAACAGGAAGCAACTTGGGTTGGTGACAGTGAGAACCAGAGCAGCTGGCAAGGAGCCTAACATTGAACCTGAATTTTGGAGGACCTAGACTCAAACATAGGATCCACAGTAATCCCAGTGATGTTTAGACTCCTGGTCAGATCCAGCATCAGAAAGGGCCAGTTCCTGGGTCCGATTCTGGACTGGAGGATCTTCGGGAGATCTTTGTTATATGTGTGTGCAGCACCCAAAACACTGGAGTCCTGATCCCTGAGTGGACCTGTGGCCTGACTACCCCGTGTATATTAAATCAGTATTAATGAAGCAGCTGGAGAGGGAGGGAATCTTCCCAGAACAGCTGGTCTTGAGAGGTTTCTTGAGCTGAGCCCTGTCTTCGCTACAGAATTACCTTGAATGTTGCCTCTAAGTCAAAACCCATCCATGCACACTCCCCCTTATCTCCTATGAGGTGGTCCTTTTAAACACGAGTTGGCTGGTCCATCAGAAGTGATGGCTTGCATTAGCCCAACGTCCACCACCTGCAAATATGGCCACACCGTGCAGCTCAAGTATTCCCTGGTCAGGAATTTTTCAACAAAGAGCTTTCCGTAGGGAAATGCCAGTTCATCTCAATAGGTCTGCAGGAGCTTATCAGTTTGGATAAGACTTTCAGTGAAAAGATTTACAAGATGCAATAACTGGACCTCTATACCTGGGATTAGGGCCTGCTTCTAAGTCCACTGAAGTCAACTGAACTCCTGCTAAGTTCAGTGTCTTTCACCTGACCCCTCTGACTACCTCTTCAGGAGCATCAGGAATTCACACACACATTGTAAATTGGTCTACAAGAATGTCCTTGTTTTATACAGCGACAAAGCCACTGATTTATTAAGCTGGGCCTAATCACATGCTTAAGACATATGCTAGCAAAAGACAGCTGCCTTCCAGGTCATTCGTGACCAATCCCAAGGTATAGTGCTTTTCATGAGATGCTGTTGTGGACGACAATATTTTATGATAACGTAGGCCATCTCTACAGCCTAAAAGAAACCCAACCTTTTAGAGTTATAAATTTAAGGAGGTTCAGTCAGATTAGATCCGATTAGATGAACATCCCAGAATGCATTCTAATATTCTCCTAATGAAGGTCTAACGCCGTGGGAATAATTGATCTCATGGTTGTTTTGTGACAGTTGTTGAACTATTAGATTGCGTTCTGCTGTTGGCTGGCAGAGAGTGCTCCAATTTCAGGTTGGAAATACATTTCATTCCCTTTTTCTTTATTTTGTTACTTATGAGTGACTTTCTCAAAGCCATTC
>NW_005842555.1:9283-55045 GCF_000455745.1 Alligator sinensis
CTGCTTAGTAGGGGGTGACTAAGGGGGAATGTGTTACTTGTGACAAATGCTCGCTCAGGTAATGGGGAAATACAAGCTGCAGCTGGTGGAAACAGTTTCCCTTGCGGATGGATGTAGCCATGAGAAAATCTCTTTTCTCCTAGAAAGATGGTTCTGCCACCATGGGAGTGTCTACACGTGCATTTACTATGCAGTAAATTTACTGCGCAGTATGTTACTACACAGTAAGCGGATTTAGACTGGCATTTACACATGCAGGCGTTAAAGCTCAGTAACACTGAATTTGGACTGACTTGGGAGTAAAGTTAGTCCCAAGTCAGTCCACACACACAAGGTTACTGTGCAGTTAAGCATCTACACGTGCAATACTGAGCAGTAACTAATCAGGCATAAATTTGTTGGCGTAAGTTGCCATAGTTACTGCACAATATGGACCTGCACATGTAGACATATGCCCGTACTGCACAGTAATTCTTGGTTACTGCACAGTAACGCAGGTTTATGTATAAATGTGCACATGTTTATGTATAAATGTGCACGTGCCCCATGATATAACCAAGACAGCAAGCAGGCACCAAACTCCTTTCCCACCCACCTCTCACCATCCACGTGAGATGTCACAGGGTCAATACGTGACTCAGGACTCTGTTCCTTCCCCTCCACCTCCGGCGCTGACGATGTGCCAAGCTGCGTTCTCACAAACACCCCAGAGCATTTCTGTACAAGTGCCCGGAGCTTCATTCTCACCCCCTGAATAGCCCACGCCACCAATGAAGACTAAGCTGTTCTCGGGACGCTGGGTTGCCCACTCATACATCCCAATCAGAAAGATCCTGCTATACCATAAAGTAGCCCTATCTGAGTCCCTCCATCCAGACCCGATCATTTCCACAGCTCAGCCCTGGGCCCTCCCCAGCATGTCTGAGTCCTCAGGACAAGCCCAGACCTGAAAGCACGTCCTGCCCAGAAGTCTGCAGAAACAAGCTCATGCTTCATGATGTAGTGCCTCTGTTTGCAGCTCCAAATCACCCGGGTGTTCCCTGCTGCTGTATCCCATTGCAAGCTCATACACAATTTGTCATCAGCCATCCCTGTGAAGTCTCCTTCAGCTTCCCTGCTCCCAGGTTTCTCCCTCTTGTGCCTCTGTGTCTGGGTTTGGTTCTCCCCAAGCTTCTGGCATGTGTTTTTTCATGTGGCAGTTCATGTCGTTATTCCACTCTGGCCTTCTTTGTATTACTTCCCTGTGCTCCCCAGTTCACACGACGTCTAGAGTCCGGTCTAGCTGGGATGGTGCTGCTCGGAGCAGGGGGCTGGACTAGATGTGACCTCCTGAGGTCCCTGCCAGCCCTCATTTTCTATGATGCTATGGTCTGCAAGTATTGACTGCAAATACCTTATTGAAAACAACCTAATTTCAGACCCATCTCTTATTGTAACAGCCCCAGGGATCGGGATATTTGTCAAGCCTTAGAGCCATTTAGTCCAGGAGCTCTTCCCTCTTTCCACCAAAAGTCTCTCTAGAGAAGTAAGTGGCAGGAAGCCATCACATTAGAATAAAATAATTCATCATTCTTCTTTATCGGCTTCAGGTCTTGGTATTAGCGGAGGGGCAAGAAGACCACATCAAAGCTCTGGATTTGTATGGACAGGAAGTTCTTTAACAGAGCTATCCCAAGCCGTCTGGTTCAGGTTTAAAGGGCTTAGGGGAGGTATTTTTTTTCCCAGTTTCAGTTCACATGGGTTTAAATGACCGAACTGCAGTGGATCAGAACAAGCACCTTACAGGTGAATGTGGCCATGTGCTCTCACCAAGCCAGACAGTCAGTCCCGAATGGACATTTTTTTTTAACCTATTTTATCTTTCTTCCTCCTGCCTCAGTCCCAGGAAGAAGTTTGTGATTTGCTGCATGCTGCTCCCTTCCAAAATATTTTGCCCAGGGTCTACATCAAAGGTAAGGAGACCATAGAGAAACAGTGGACAGAGCTCACTGCTCAATCCCCTCCCCAGAAGGAGTGTATCTCCCATATTCTGGCTACAGATGGTTTCTGCCCATGTTTTTTTTCCCCCTCTGATGGAAATGTGGATCTGATGGAAATTCAGGCAGCAAATTAATGTTAACTAGGTTGCTTTATAGTCAGGGTTTTAAACACGCCCGCAGTCCCGGCATAAAAGCGGCCATGGCTCAATAATAGCTGCAGACGCGCTTTTGCAAAAGGCCCTTTCTCTGCAGAGCTGATGAGACTAGGAGCATCAGGACCATGACTGTACGGCTCTCACCCCGCTTGCATCCGGGGTCCTCTTCTGTGCTGTGACCCCCCCCCCGGCCGTTCCCAAGTCAGACTGAGGGAGGGGGTAGCTCGAAGCCAACCCTGCGGCAATGCCGGTTTTGCACTTCCTGGTCTCATCTCGTTGTTTGCTGCTCGCTTGACAGAAGGAGAACGCTTGGAGGTACGCATGAAGCGTCTCGAAGCCAAGTACGCCCCACTTCACCTGGTTCCCTTAATAGAGAGGCTGGGAACTCCTCAGGTAAGGCGCCCCTGGGAACCCGGGGCAGTTGGCTACTAAAAACTCACTGCAGGCCCCCAACGGACCTGACAGGCCTCCAGAAAATGCTCCCCATCTTACTAGGGTATTTTTATTCAGGACTGCCATGTGAAGAGCTTTCTTACAAGCAGGGTAATAAAACACTGGAACAGGTTACCTAGAGAGGTGGTGGCATCTCCATCCTTGGAGGTGATGAAGACCCACCTGGACAAAGCCTTGGCTGGGATGATGGAGTTGGGGCTGGTCCTGCTCGGAGCAGGGGGTTGCACTGGATGCGACCTTTGGAGGTCCCTTCAGCCCTCCTTGTCTGTGAATCTCTGCATCTGCTGATCAGACAGAGCCATTTGAACCCATGCATGTAAGGGGCTGATGAGGTCTCACTGTGGGATTTAAAGCTAGTTTGGAGATGGTGTTTCCTTATCGAGTTGACATGGGAGCAGGGAGGGAGCAGCTCTCATGGACGACCTTGAACGTTGCTGCCTACGATCCTGCACATCTTAGCGCAGGAACTTTCTTTGGGATGTGGTGGAAACACTGGGAGAGCTTGCTACTGACTTAGGTTCCCTGGGTTTCAGGCAAATGATGTCTATGTTTTACTGAAGGCACTGGGCTCCTTTGAAGTCAGCAGCCAAAATTCAGCGGAGTCTGGATTTCACCCAGTACCTGTAGGAAGAAATGCTGTCTTCAAGTGGCTGATGGCATGAGATACATTGGGATTAGCATCCTCACGCAGGTTCCTTCTGTACCTGGAGTGAATATTCATTAATATAAAGATGACAAATCTTTTCCCTAATTTTTTCTAATGCAACAAGGGCATTTTTTTAACTTTGTTTCACTGGGTTTACCGTGAAACAGCAAAACTCAAGAGTGTAGCAGAGGGCTCTGTTCTTATTTGGAGGTATTGTATCATCTCTCATTAGCTCCCTTCGAGAGGGACATTGTTGAGGAAAAAGAAATCACCCCTGTGTTTTTGTGTGTTTGTCGGTGTATCTATCCATCCTTTCCTCCTTGCAAAATCACCCTTAAAAAGTATTGTTTAAAATCTGCTTTATAACTACTGTGAGGATGATGGTGATTGAAAAACGAGGTATTTTATTTCCCCCCTAAAAAACTCCACTTCCTGTCAAGCGCTCCCAAGTTCTTCACGTTTTTGGGCACACAATTTTGGAGAATGCAGATATTCAGATGCAAACAAAAATCACCGGGTTTATAAACCCATTCTGATCCGTTCCTGGAAATCTGGTCTTGGGCAGAAGTGAAATTCCTTGTGCCTAAAAAGCTCAACCCCCAAAAGCAGGGATCAAGAACCATAGGAGCGTGTTTTGGCTGGGCAGATTGGGAAGCCATTAATGAAAACTGGGCCCTATCCATTTTGCACAATAAACCATGTGCTCTAAAGACTTGATCCAATGCTTATTGCAGTCAATGGGATGATTCTCCCTGACTTCACTGGGTGTTGGATCAGACTCCGCTAGGTTTATGCATTAAAAAGAGGTGAAGCATGTGTCAGTCTAAATGAACTGGTGCAAACTGCCAGGCTGTACATCATTATTTATATTTTTTAATGAACATGTAGCTACTTGATGTGCAATTCAGGAAGAATGGGATGGATCAGAATGGTTTCTCAGTGACCTCCCCAGCAAGGATGAGGAAACCAAGGTTTCGTGTGGGGGGCTCAGGTGTGCTGTACATTAGTCTCATCCCCCCATCAGAGTCAGTGGGAGCTTTTTCAGGGCCTTCATGATGGGACACCTGGGTCTGGGCAGGTGTTGCTATAAGGCTACTGCCCTGCACCTGCCTTGAGCATGGAAATAATAGTCTTCTAGCAAAGGCTACCTCAGGAGGAACTTTCTGATGTGTTCAAGCATTGAAACCGGCTGCCTAGAGAAGTTGTAGACTCTCCATCCCTAGATATTTCCAAGAGGAATCTCCATCCCTGGGTATTTTCAAGAGACAGACCCTTGGCCAGGATGGGATGGTTGAGTCAGGGACGATCCTGCCTTGAGCTGGGGGCTGGGCTAGGTGATCCCATCCAGCCTGACTTTCCTGTGATCCTCCAAGTCTATCCCTATGATTAAAATTATGGGACTCTCTTATTCCTGAAACCAGTATGTGTCATAGCAGGTTAGCAGAGCAAGCAGCATTAATCAACAAAAAAGAAATTCCTCTTAAGCTGCTGAGAAGACACTGAAGTAAGGATCTTTTCTGCGCCCACAGACAGACAGTATGCAGACTGAATGGGCCCATATGGGTTGACCCAGTCGATATTTTGCCTTGATTTTTAAGCACAGCTGTTAGGACACAAGCAGGTCATAGTGGGGAGCTGACTCCATCTCTGGGGGATAATAGCAGGAAGTCTTCCCGCTTCCTACCCAGGGGGTCTTTAAGACATCAGTCATCTGAGCATGGGCCAAGTGACATGGTCATGTCAACCGTAAACTCATTCCTAAATTGAACAGACCCAGAGACTCCAGAGCTGCTGCTTCTGTCCTGCAAGACCTGTCCTCTGGAGCACGGCTTGACTTTCCCTGCCTCCCTCATTAATTGCTCTGGCGCTTTGCCGCGGGGCGGATGTCCTTGTTGTTGCAGGGCAGGCAGCAAGCGTAGATCGACCAATTTCAATATTTGCTAACCCAGCAGCGCTCTTTGGCTGCTGCCTCCACAAGCCGGCAGGAACAGAACTGCCTTTTTAAATGTCAGGGAGCTTGCAAATCCCGGGATCCTCTCCCTCTCCCGTTAGTGGAGACCTGTGGTTTGTAACTGGATCGTCTACCTTCAGATTTGTCTCTGCAAATTGCTAAAATACTATGGATCTGGGCAGTCGGTTGAACAAAAACGGCCCTGTCACCAGATCCCTACAAGTAGACGCTGATTAAGACACCCACCCTTTATTAGGTCATTTGAGCGCACATACTCATTGCCGCTGTCTCCCCACGTCACACACCTGCCCATTGCATCAGGCATTGCTCTTCCCAGGACGCCCGCATTGATTGCAGTCGAGCAGAAACCTCTTTACAGAAGCAACGGGGGTCATTGAAACATAGCGATCATTTCAAGCCTGCCCTCTGGGAACTGCTCCAGCTGAGGAATGCCCCCTTTGCTCTGCATGTTGAACAGAGAGGATGTGCTATGAGGCTGTGTCGACATCCCTGCTGGGCACTTGGTAGTCACAAAGCTTGGCTTTTTTGTGCCTGATTTGGCTGGGTGAAATGTGGCTACGAGCCGGGTGGGGGAAGAGGGGTGAAGAGGGAGTTATCGTGAGGCTACGTCCTGCTCTCAGTTATGCCGACGTAAATCCAAACTAGCTCCACGTGACCTTGTTGGTGCCCGTGGCGCCGTTCCCGACTTGCACGCGTGCATCCGAGCGTGGACGTTCTCCCCGTGCTCAGTTGCAAAAACGTGTCCCCCCGCTCCCGAACAAAACACCAGAGCCTGGTTCCCTGGAGTTTCACGTCAGACACAAATGGCTCCAGTGTTAAGTTCCTGGTGGCCTCAGAGCTTGATCAAAACTGCTTTACCCCAGCTAGAGAGAAGCCCAGGCCCCTACAACACCCCAGCTTTGCAAAGAGATCGTAACGAGGCTGTGAAAACCCAAGTTTCCCCAATCGCCTGCCTGTTTTCAAAGACTGCAAAATATCCCGTAAGCCAGATTGTCAAGGCTGAGCCTGCCCGATTGTCTGTGTACGTTTGTGCGTGTCTGTTATGCAAGTACCGGTGTCTGGCGCGAGGATGCAAGCTAGGTCCCGTGCATAGCGTTCGTGCTTTGTGAAGAGCGGGGACCCAGGCTGAACCTTAGCACCCAAACTGCCGGGCGTACAAACTTTCCCTGGGAGCCAGCTGCTCTGAGCAAGCCATGTGTACAGGGCGTATCCCCGTCACAGCAATCCCCTGGTCCCGCCAGCAACACTGCAAAGCTGGCATCCACGCCGGGCTTTCATGGGTAACATGCTAGACCACGTGGGCCAGCAGTCCCGAGTCCTGCTGCAGGCAGCAACCAGAGCCAGTGCCTCTAGTAAGGAAAGGGGCTGCGGTCTCTTGTCCAAGGTGTTACCTTCGTTTCCAATCTATTTAAGGCATGTCTGTACTACGCCACCGTAATCACTCATGGGGCAGCTGAGAGCAGCCAGGAGCGTGCTCTGGGTGTGTGCTGACAAGTGGCTATGGCTGGATTTTCCCGGCCACGCTCCTTCATAGTCCAGCACCGCACAGAGCCGCTCTTACGGGTCACAAACCATTGCTGGCCCATCGTGTAACCCATCCTCCATCTCCTCGGGGGGAGGCACGCTCTCAGGGAGCGGGTATCAGGGAGCAGCTTGCAGAGGTAGGGTCCGGTCTGGCCTGGGATGTGTTAGCAAACGGGGCAGGGCCAAGAGAGACAGGACGGCGGCGGGGATGAGAGCCATGCCTGCCTCACGACCCCCCTCTTGTGTCTGCGGTTTGCTCCCTTCACAGCAAATAGCCATTGCGCGGGAGGGCGACTTGCTGACCAAGGAGCGGCTGTGCTGCGGGCTCTCCATGTTCGAGGTGATCCTGACGCGCATCCGGAGCTACCTGCAGGACCCGATCTGGCGCGGGCCCCCGCCAACCAACGGGGTGATGCACGTGGACGAGTGCGTGGAGTTTCACCGCCTCTGGAGCGCCATGCAGTTCGTCTACTGCATCCCCGTGGGCACCAACGAGTTCACGGCAGAGTGAGTGGGCCTGGGAGGGATCATTAGCCAAAGAGGCTCGCTGCAATGTGTTGGGACCCGATGGGACGTGCAGCTGGTCCCAGAAAAGGGGTCCCGGATGGGGTCTCAGAGATCAGCCTCATTGTATCACGGTAGGGTCTGAGCGCTGTGTACAAACACAGCCTGGCTTTGCCGCCAAGAGCTTTCAGTCCAAACGGGCTGATACCAGGGGAGATGGGCATGGAGATGAAGTGATTTGCCCAAGGTCAACACAGGAGGGCATTGGCAGAGACATGCCAGCACCTCTCCGCTCCTTGATCCCAACCCGCCCGGCCTCATCTGAGCACTGCGACGCCAGGACTCCCGCGCTCCGGCTGCCCCATGCTTTTCCTGCTCCCATGCACAGCCCTCTGAGCCAAGAGGCTGGGACCGGGGTGCCTGGTATCTTGGGGGACGATCCTTCCCTGAACGTCTCCTGTTCTGTCTCTCTCAGGCAGTGCTTTGGAGACGGTCTGAACTGGGCGGGCTGCTCCATCATCGTTCTCCTCGGACAGCAGCGACGCTTCGACCTCTTTGACTTCTGCTACCACCTGCTGAAAGTGCAGAGGCAGGACGGCAAGGACGAAATCATTAAGAACGTGGTAAGTCCGGGGACAACAGCAGGCTGCACGGACCGGAAGCAGGACACCCCCCTGCTCCTGCTTTTGCAGCTCAGCAAGAGTTTGCTCTCATGCCCTTGGGGATGACAAAGCCCACGAGTCCAACGGGACACGTTAATGCAGCGCGTTGGGTTACCCCAGGTATCACAATATTTAGACCAGCGATTCTCGACCAGGGGTATATTTGGGTACTGCCAGGTCCCTTGAAGGATGCTCCGTATGGAGGGGATAAGCGAGGTATGAGGAGATAAGCAGATAAGGTCAAGCTCCAGGTGTGAGGAAACAAGCCCCATCATGAGTCATTGGCAGGCATCATGAGGTACGCCACCAGCGCTGAGAAGCAGAAATGCAAGAGGAGTTTCTCAGCAGGAGGTTGGCAGTGCTGATGCTTTCTAGGTGATGGTGGGGGATAGCACCAGCCCCCTGACCTGCTATTTCCTTTCCCCCCTACAGCCCCTAAAGAAGATGGCTGACCGCATCAGGAAGTACCAGATCCTGAACAACGAGATTTTTGCCATCCTGAACAAGTACATGAAGTCGGTGGAAACAGACAGCTCCACCGTCGAGCACGTGCGTTGCTTCCAGCCCCCAATCCACCAGTCCCTGGCCACCACCTGCTAAGCAGCAAGTGTGAGCACGGACATGAAACCCTTTGGGTTGGGGGGTGACAAGAAGCTGGACCAGGATGGAAACCGGGAGGGGAGACTTAGCGGAGTGGATTTGGCAATGCAACTAGACTGGACATACCCAAGACACACAAGGACGCATCATCCTGCCTGGCCCTGTCTGAGTGCATGTTCTTCTGTGACATCCCTGTGATCGGTCTTACCTGTAGCTTAAAAGAGGGGATGGGGGGAGGGAGGTTTAGGGAAAAATGTGCTTTTTTTCCATGAAGTGTCAGTGTTTTCCAGAACACAAAACTAGGAAAGTCCCGGGCACGGGGTTGCAGTCGGAGGAGCCGTGTGTTCTCAGCACGCTGGAAGTCCTCCCCCAAAGTGGACAGCGAGGGGCCAAACAGAGCTCCCGCCACCTTGCACGAGGGGGGCCACGTGTCAGGACAATTTGGAGAGAGGCGTAAAAGGCAGCATAGCAAGTTGTCTGGCCAAAGAAAGGTTGATGTCGAGCTGGATTGCAAGCTCCCTGTCCACCTGGGGCTGGAGATATACCCCCGCTTGTCGCGATACAGCCCAGGCCCTCCTAAATTCGGTCTCTGGTAAGGGGATTTTATGACAGGTGTGTACCAAAATAGCAAAGATATGAAGGTTGAATGGTGCTTTTCGGTGTCAGCTGGAAGACAAGGTCATGATGTGGTGCTTTCCCGCTGTGTTTCATCCTCCTACAGCTAATTGCAAAGAGTGAGCCATGAGTGCTCTTAATGAGTCAGTGCTATGCCATGCTGATCCGAATATGCTCCTGCATATACCCCAGGGAGGGGAGAAATCAGTGATCCCAAGAGCAACCACAGCTGTCTCCAGAATGTCCCAAAACTTCAGGTTTTTTTAGCTCAGTCTCCAAAATCCTCATTCTGGAAAGAGCTGAAATCTGCAGTTTGCGTATGTTCTTGAGTGCCGTTTCTCTGTCCTCAGTGAGCTCGCCGTGGCACATCTGCCAACAGACAGGTCCACGGGGGATGGAGCGTGCCAGCAGGGTTCATGCAGACCCTCGCGCACAGGGGCGAGATGATCTTTTAGCACACGGGAAATAAGAGAAGCAGCAAAAAAAGGTAGTGCTCAGAGGCTTTGGCTTGGGAAATACAGATGCTGTTTCCTTCCCTCTCCCTGGTGTCCAAGATTTTCCAAAGTAAAAAAGTTGGTAGCAACTTCCAGGAGAATTTCACCCTCTTCCACCCTACCCCGTGTCAGCATCACCGCAGCGATGTGCAGGGTGAGCCAAGAGCTCTCCTCTCCTTGCGTCTTCCTGCAACGCCCCCTTGAACGCCGCTGAAGTGTCCCCAGCATTGCACGGAGATTCAGAGGTAATGGGAGACCGTGCACGTGCAGGGTTGCCGATTCTGGATCTATTACATCATGACGTAATGACACGAATGACTGAGCTATTTGCGTAGATTGGTTTAGGATCACGGTGCGTAGACTTTACGTCAGGGAGGAGAACGCACACGACGATTACATTTAAAAAACCCACTAGATTACTGTATACATCAGATTCAACATTTAATATTTTAACAAATGCCTTATCTTCCTTCTGGACAAATGTCATGAAATAAGTATCCTATCATTGATTTCCTGGGTGAGTCTCAGCAGTCTCCTGGAGATTTATATCTAATTCCTGGAGACTCCAGGGAAAGCCTGGAGGGTTGGCAGCCCATTGCACGTGCCTCTCTGTTAAACCACCTCAGCCTCATGCCCCAGCCCTGAGAAAGGTTTCATTTTTTCTTGCCATTAGTCAGGTCAAGTAAGACCCATGCTGGGAGGTAATAGAGATGTGTCAATACATTGCAACCTGACCCATCCTTTCAGACAGAGCCATTTCAGACAGCACAATCCAGTGCTGTCACAGGCTGTTAGGAAGCTAGAGACACTCAGCAATTATTCTCTCTAAGGGGAGCAAAAAGTTGATTTGCCCCAACTCGAATTTTCTGTCGTAGGAAACCACGGCCAGCACCGCGTTATTAGCAAGAGACATTCATTTTTATGCAAGATCTCTCTGTTCTCTCTGAGATCTGTATCTGTTCTCTTGCGAACTGAGGAATATCTCCCACACTAACATTGCCTGGCCCTTCCAGCTGTTTGAGCTGCACTGAGAAACATTCACATCTCTGATGTAGTTGGTCTACAAGGTGCACCCCCTACCCTGTTTGCTGAGAAACTCGTGGTGCATTTTGATTGGAAACCTAAATGAAACCTCAGGGAGATCTTCTGAAGTCTTGCCTGTGGCATGGACAGGCCAGGGAAGGGCTTGCATTGTGCGGGGAATTTGTTCCTACTGTATTTTGAGCAGGAGAACATCAAGAGCTCAGTAATATTTAAGGCTTGTGATTCATATCTGCTCTTCCACAAAGGGTGCAAGGCCTAGCTCCCGACCCTGTTACACCACTTTTACGCTGATTTAACTCTGCTGAAGCCAGGAGACTTACATAAGCATAGGAAAAGGTTAGCAGAATGTGGACTCGGGCATGTTTGTGCTATGAAGTAATGGGGCTACGATCCTACTGAGATCCTAAATTGGGTTTTTGGTGACCTCAGGAGTTGGAGGTTTGTGATTTTGCTGAATGACAAGCACCGCCTCACTTTTGGCCGTCGGATCAATCTCTGGGCACAACACAAGGAAATACCCAACCGTGGCTGTCACGTCACAAAGTGTTGGGGCTGTGTTGCAAAATACCGGGTTAAGAATGAGATATACCCCACGGCCCCATGTCAGCCACCTAGACACTACTGGATGTGCTGCACGAGTAGGTAAATGCCAGTCCAGTTAACGACTGCACTAGTAGGTAAATGCCAATTCAAAAGTTTAGGCTTTTGAAGGAGTCATAATACCTTCACATATGCATAAATGTTGCCTTGAAGTGTCGTGTTCTTTGATGTAATTTGGGGGCATGAAGTCCTGTGAGGTCTATCAACACAGCTGGATGAACTAAAATGCAATGCCTAAAACAGAGATTTGCTGACATGGGGTGGTGAGCGTGACGGTAGGAAGCACCCTCCAGGCTTGTACAGGGGTCAACATTTTTGAGCAGGAAACCCAAATTGTGTGCGCCAAGTGAAGAGTGGGGTTGTTGGGATGGTTGTGTGTGTTTGCTGCAGGGGATATGCAGATGTGTTGGTCAAATGGTTCAGGGAGTTGGTGTCCGAGATCAGTGATGCCACCTTGTTCACACAACTTGACTTTCACCCCAAGGACGGTAGTCGAGCTCAAGTCCTCCTTGACTGACCATGAGGGAGGGCACAGACCACTCAGTGAAGTGGTCAGCCTCTTCCTTTTGGGCTTATTTATTTGAATCTAATCATTTTCAGTGGAAAAAAGGTGCGTGCTGGTAGCCGTCATAGTAGCTCATCATGGGAACAGGTCGTGACGGGGCGTGTGAAGTTCTCCGTTCAATGAAGGCCAGAGGTCTTCTTGAGGGAAATGTTGTAGTTCAAGCACAAGCCGTTGCTGAACCTGGTGCAGGAATCCTGGGGTGAAATGTTCAGGTCCGGGTCACATCGGAGGTCAGACAAAATGATTGTTACGGCCCTTTGTGGCCTTAAAATGTGTGACTCTTAGTATTTGCAATGCACAGACCTGTCCCTTGGTCCTCAGCAGCCCCACAGAAAGGGGAATCGAACCAATTCAGATCCTGCATGCAGTGGTGTGTTTTTTTTCCCCCGACAACACATGCTAGGAGCATTGAACAACACACTAGTGCTTACTTCCCCCTGTATGAATCCAGTTCAATGGGCTTAGGTGTGCTGACAACCCGGAGCAAAACTTTGTTTTTTAAAAATTTAAAAGAAAATGTTGAGAAAAAAAAAAATTATCTTGTCAAATGTATCATATTTGTATGAAGAGCTGCTTGGGGGTTTTTGTACAATGAATTTACATTTATTTATGGTGAGGTATATTTATGCTCGTGGTCAAATCTGGTGTTAAATTTTTTAATCATATTTGCTATGCAGCTTAAGACGATATTTTGGTTTTGTATTTTTTTCTTTTGATTGTTCCGACTTCGGGCTAACAGAAGCTTCGATCTCCGTTAAGGCGCTTCTGTAACGATCAAGCATCTGGTACGTGGTGATATGTCCTGTAATACAGCAACCACCAGTGTGCACAAGCAAACCTGGGATGAATTCTGTGATGATGAAAAATAAAGAGTTGGGCTCACCGAGGAAGTGGGTGGATCTGTCCTTGTGTCGTCATGGAAACGATTGCTTTGAAATGAAATGAATGGAAATGAGCGTAATGAAAATGTCCTAATGCCAACGCTTCTGGGGCGCCTTCTTTCTCGGCCAAGCCAAGGGCAGGGAGGAAGCAGCAATGGGAAAGTTGGATGGCAACTTCAAACTTCTTTCTTTCTTTCTTTCTTTCTCTCTATATAACAAATAACACGTTTTTACCAAAAAGGGACACAGAGCTGTCTCAGATCGCCAACAAGAAGGCAACAACTTTCAAACATGGGGCTGAGGGGAGGGATCCGCTATGAACGGTGTGCAGTGTAGACGTAGGAGGAATCTGTCAGACCAACAAAAGCAGCTCCATCGCTTTTCCCAGCTCTCTTGAAGCCACCAGGCGCATGACATCTCTTGGAGGCTCTGTGTTTAATGCGTGTCCTTGCCTGTGGGTTGCTCAATTGCTCCCTGATTTCAAAACTCCCGAGGGCAGCGGCAGGATGGCAGGGTGTTGCTCCTGACTCAGCCGCTGGCTTCGCGGCAGCCTTTCAGGCCTCAGGTTCAATTGAAAGGTTTGCCAATTTTTAGCTACCTCTTGTGCAAAGCAGCTGCTCTGAGACTTGGGACCTAGGTCTCCTTGGTTTGGGCAGCCAGAAAAAGGAGGGACTCAATCAGGGACCGTTGTCACCAACGCAGGACCTAGTCTTTCCATCAAGGCTGGGGAGAATAACGCTCATTATTCTCAACCACTATGCAAGTGCCAAGTCCATCTCCCGATGGCAAGCGGTAAGTGTTATTTGGCTTAAATCGTCTCCCACGTGTGCTCAGAAGATCCACAAGCCGCAGCAAACCTTGCAGTTGAGCGGCTCCAGCTTTCAGGTAGGGGCAGAAAAGGGATCTACCAACAAAGTGACTTCTGTAAGCGTATCTTGGTGCTGGTGCCCACTGTCCTGGCAACACCACGGGGTGGATCTGATACCTGGACCGACTGTTCCTGTGCAGTCGTCCTTAGTGAGCTGCAAAGTGCAGGGCATAGGTATCTCCCGGTAAGTCGTTCCAGCGCTACGTGCATATCAGTCGCTGTTTATCTCCCCGTCATGAACACCGTGTACGGGGAGGAGCACAAACATCCTGTGTCGCAGGGAAAGCATGCAACTTGCTGCCTCTTCTGGGAAGACCCCTCTCGGCTCATACCCTGCAAGACGCCCAGCATTGCCCCTTGGGGAAGTGATGCAGCTCAGAGCAGGGCTGGACACCTGCAAATCCAAAGGGCACAAGAAAAGGCTCAGCAACGATTGTCCATCTTCCCAGTGCAGCCTCCCAGTAAACCAGGCTGGGGTCTGGCTCCTACTGGAATCAAAGGCAGAACCCGGGAGTCCCGGCATGAACCTGCGTGCTTTCATGTCCAAGCACTCCAGCTGGGTGAGTCAGGCCCCAAACGTCATGAACTTGCCTTGAAAATCAGGAGATTGTTTAAAATAAAAACCTGGGTTCGTTGTATAGGGCAGTGCTGGAGTGGCGCTGACCTGAAGAAGAGTCAAAGTCTCTCGCAAGGCTCTTTGCCAAGACTGCAAC
Source organism: Alligator sinensis (assembly GCF_000455745.1). Taxonomy (NCBI): domain Eukaryota; kingdom Metazoa; phylum Chordata; order Crocodylia; family Alligatoridae; genus Alligator; species Alligator sinensis. The sequence goes on from NW_005842555.1 coordinate 23,559, forward strand.
CATTAAATCATCCCAGGCCGTAGCATCCCAGGACCTGCTGGGTTAAGGCCTGTTTGCTCCCTGAAGTCCAGTTTTACCAGTTACTTAGTACCTTTCCTTTCAGAGGTATGTGAAGTCATCTGAAAATCGGAGAGGTCCCATAACCCCCTCAGCCATCAGCTCCATCCCCATAGGAAAAGGCTTGCTTCCAAGTGTGAAGCAACCAGCTCTGTTTCTGCTTACACCAAGCACCATACGAATATCCCACGTCCTGAATATCCCACATCCTGAAAAAGGTTTCCAAAGGCACTTAAGCCTAGGAGACATCTGGCAATAAGGGGCTGTCCCACATTACCTGACACTTGTACTTGTATTACTGCTTCTGGATAATGAATACTCAAGTTATTGCCCTGTGTTTCTGAGCCAGGAGAGCTGAGCAGAGGGGAACAGGCTGAAAATCAGGTTCTCTCATGTTGCTGGGAACATTATTCACATGCAAAATTGTCATAATCTATCCACTGGATTCCTGAGTCTGGTTTGCAAACTGGTATTTCAGGTGGAGCTGCATTGCTAAGGGATGAGTCCCTGGAGAAAGCTCCTTGGCTTCAGAGCAGGGATGGGGGAGGAGGCTGGGGTGTTTTGGGGATTTTTAAGGAATCAGATGACGTGAGCTTTACCAAGTGAGATCATCACTGGAGGCGGGGGTCCAGTTGGCTACAGGGATTTCCACAGAAAAGGTGGGGAAGAGCCATTCAGAGCAATGGAGGAAGTCACCCCATGGCCTGCGCTTGAGCTTCCCTGTCCAGACTTGCTGAGTGACTAAGCACCACGGCAGGGGTTTGGCTCTTTAGTCCCTATCCTCACCTACCTCCCAGCCACAATGAGCTGAATGCTGCTCTGCAGCTCCAGCAGCTTTTATAGCTGCTTTGATCTGGTGTATGTGACTACACCCCTTGGTCTAATAAAAGAGATCGGACTTACACAAAGACCCTTGTCTGCCTCTGACGACACCAGGCAAAAGCAGGGGAGACCCCGGCCCCCTGACATCCCATGTACACACACACACGCACACGCCTACCGCACATATATCTGGGTGCCAGTGAGAAGGAAAACACCAGGGCATCCTCCCTCCAGGCCTCTTACCCCCTGCTACTCTCCTACTTTTTAAGCACATATATACTTCATTCAGCCTGGAAATAGGCCCCTTTTCCAGGGAAAATACTATTACAATTCACTTTATTTTCCCATTAAAAATTTGCATGCTGGAGCAATTTTGCCTCAGAAACATACGGACGTTCTTGTTTCCTGTGTGATTTCAATATTTAACAAGCCCCATGTTGCTGTTTGCACCGTACTTTGAGCAGCCGTCTTCAGCGGTTCTTTTAGCTAATCATATTACTAGACCCAAATTAAGCTGGGGTGAGATGGCCCAAAAGGAAAGGCACATTTGCCATGCAAAAGTTGCCCAAAAGCTGGGATTTCACACGGGTGGGAGGACACAACTGGGCAACCTTCATGCGCCCACGTCTGTGATTATTGAGCCTGTTCTGCCGTTTCCTTCAGGTTCCCTCTGTTTTCTCTTAGGGGGCTCCCTGGCCATCAAAGGGCAGGACTGTGACTATAGACCAGGTGAACAGGCTGCTCCAGGGGGACCTGAGTTTGTAGTTAATTTGGGCACTGGTTCAATGATTTGGGCACTGGTTCAACAGGAGCTTTCTGGGTCACCCTTGGGTTCAGTAGGCAATGGAGCTCACTGAGCCCAGCATTGCAGAGGCCAGGCTCATGCTGCATTGGGAGGTGGCCCTTCTCCCACGTTAGGGTGGGACGTTCATTTATCCAGCCACGCTTACAGCAGGATCCAACAGGACCCGAGCCACATGGGCCCCCACTAGGCAAAGTTAGCGTGAGGTCATCCCAAACCTGGGTGACCTCAGCTTCTGCTTGAGGGCCCGCCAAGGCCAAGAGCAGCTCAGCTGGGCTCTTCTTTGCAACCAGCTAAGGAGATGCTCGGTCAACGAGAGAGGAGGCTGCTCCGAGCCTTTCAACAGCAGCCAGGAGCTCACAGGTTGGGTGCGGAGCGCGCAGGAGGAAGTTTTGCCAGGTTGTTTGGGTTCATTATCACTTGTGGGAGAAAGGTAAGGAGCATTTCATTCACCAGATGCAGCCTGTCTAAACCAGTGACCTGCTGCCTGCAGCTGTGATGGGCAGCTCCGATTAAAGTACACCCGAGTGCAAAAAACCCAGAGCTTCCCATTCGCAGGGGAAGGGGGAAACCGTAAGAGCCCCAGGCTGCTGCGACTGAATGAATCCAAATGAGGCACTTCTGTTGGTTTTACTGATCTCTGCAGCCTTCCAAAGACAGCCGGCTCCTGGGCCCTCCGTTAGGAAAGGTTTTCATGACTGTAGTGGGTTTGTGTGCACACACGGCTCCACGCTTCTCCCATTCAGCTTCCCTTTGACATCCTGGTGCTAGAGAGATAGCAGGAAGGCCTGGGAAAGCAAAGGGGTGCCCGGTTTGTTGGTGACATCAGTGATGGTACTTTATCAGAGACCTCTGTGCAAGTTGTGATCAATCAACATGATTTCTGCAATCTGCCTTGAGAAAGCATCGCTCCAGTTGCATGCAACACTGACTCCAAACCGACTCGAGCAAGATACGGCCAGATCCGCCTCCAACCCAAATGAGCTGCAACAGTCAAACGGATGCTAACAGCGGCAAAGGTGCACCCATCGGATACCTTTATTGCTTCCCCACCCTCCCGCCCCTAGCTCTGAATGCCATGTCACAATGCACTGGACATCTTTTAAACAAGCAACAGAGTTTCACCCATGTTGTGGTTAATGGGTCTGTCCTTATCAGACCCGTGAAGAAACTAATACACACAAGCCCCTCACCCCCGTTTTGGCTCCATCACCCATTCTGGAGTCAGATGCAGAAGTAGTCTACGCTAGAGAAGGTTACTGCTCCAGCTCTGCGAGCATCTCTCTCCTGGCACACCTCCTCAGGAAGATGCTATTTATACTAGTAACAGTGCATGGATCAGTACAGTTTTCACTGCTTCCTAGTGGGAAAGAAGCTCTTTTAGCAAAAGCATTTTTTTTGCAAGAGAATCGCTGCACCTACTCTACAGCGTCGTGGTTACACCAATGTTGTAAAAACCTTGCGCTCCTTATCCACGCGACTAGGCCAGCAAAAATGTCACGTGTAGATCTAGCCTCAGTATCTCCCTGTCACTTGTGTAAAGCAAGCGTGGATCCACCCCTCTTGTCACGCTGTGCTAATTTCTTCCACTGTCCACTCCCCATATTAGTTCCTACCTTTTGATCAAATCTTATTGGTAACTAGTGCTGAGAAAACTCTGGGACGCTATATATCGATGTATAGAGATATGTATTTGTATCGATATATAGAGATAGCTATATGTATAGATAGATAGATAGACAGATAGATAGATAGATCTGATTTAGTTACTCTATAAATTGCAAATCTACCCTGACTTCAGACTACCACAGCTACCTCTCTCTCACTCGTCTAAAGCCCACAGAAGTCAATAGGAGTCTCTGCCTTTTGCACAGAGAAACTTTCCTAATCCATACATCCTCTTTTCCACATATGCAAGTGATCCACAGATCTACTCCCGCTCTCGCGGGTGCACTGACTGTACAGAGGCAATCGCGGTGTGTTGGAGGGGACACACGTCATCCTGTGGATTCCTTGCAAACGATGAGCCACGATGACTCCCCCGGGCTTTTCTGTCAGCCCGTGCTTTTGTATTGTGCTCATCACGATGGAATTCAAACACTTCTGAGTATTCACTGTGCGTGCAGTGCAGCTGATCACCTAGATTATGCACTATTGTTTCTGCGCCCTGGTTGAATGATGGACCTGGGTTAGAAGCAGGATAAGTGCTTGGGGCTATTTGCCTGTGGCGTGAATGCTTGTAGTAGGGCTGGATGCATTCCTGGAAGAGCAGGGGAGTGAGTGGCACGGCCTCTGAACCAAAACTTCCTAGACCCTAATGCTTGAGGCTGCAGGGGAGAGAGGAGCAGTGGGAAAAACCCTGGGCAGACCCTGTTTGCTGAGTGAGGCAGGAGACTGGACAAGATGGAGCTACGGTCTGACCCAGTCAAAGGCAGTTCTTCAGTTATGTAACGCAGACGCTCTCAGACTTGGGACAAGTTTCCTCTCCATGAGCGCTCCTGAGCAGGGAAAGGCCTGTGGGAGAGCAGCGAACCAAAGGGCTGGAGGTTGAATCACGCTGCTGTATATGAGCCATTTCCATTGCAATCAGTGTTTGCAGGCGCCTTTGTACGGTATCAGCTCCTTGTAGCCGTGCTGGCCTAAGGACACAGGCAGACACGGTTCTTTGGGTAGAGGTGATATCTTTTATTAGACCAACTAAATAGTTGGAAAAAAAGTTTTTCACAAGCTTATGCCCAAAAGCTTGCAAAGAACTGCCTGTGGCAGGGGGTCAGGCTAGATGATCTGTTCAGGTCCCTCCTGACCCTAGCTGCTATGAAACTATGAAACTTTTCCCCAACTATTTAGATGGTCTAATAAAATGTTCAGCTAAGGACTCTTTATCATGAATGCATGTGCTGCTATCTCATTTAGTCCAACCTCCTGCATCCCATCGATTTTACCAGCGCCATGCAATCCCTTCCCTGGGACTGAGTGAAGATTTATCCATCTCTCTTGTCCTCCTAGAGTCTCATGTGATGTGCCTTGTGCTCCTGTAAAGCGCTGGGCACTGCTGTTGTGTTAAGTTCATAGCAATAATGCATAGCCAATGTTAACCCCCCACCCTAAGCCTTTCTGTGCTGTTCCTTTGAGAAGGCTCCTGGCTGCAGGTGGAATCTCTTTCACCATGAGAAGGTATTCATAGATGCTAGGGTCGGAAGGGACCTCAATAGATCATCGAGTCCGACCCCCTGCATAGGCAGGAAAGAGCGCTGGGTCTAGATGACCCCAGCTAGATACTCATCTAACCTCTTCTTGAAGACCCCCAGGGTAGGGGAGAGCACCACCTCCCTTGGGAGCCCGTTCCAGACCGTGGCCACTCGAACTGTGAAGAAGTTCTTCCTATTTGGGATGAACTTTGTGCATTTTACTAGCCCAGTTGGCTGCTTAAAGGGGTGGAGGGGGGGAAGCTCTCTGTTTGCTTTTAATCTCTGCTGTGTGGTACACAGCTCCCTGCATACACAACACTCAGCGCACACTAGATGGATGGCATATTATGCCCAGCTCGGGCACACAATATTTGGATGCATGCAACTGGACGTGGGCTGGTGAGATCCAGCTCCTGGGGGGTGCATACCCAGTCAGCCCCAACCCACGCGAGGGCAGAAACAAGACACCCAAGAGCAATCCCCATCTCCGAACGGTCTCGGGATCCAGAGGGGCACCAAGCCCCAAAGCTGGAGCAGCAGCCCTCCACCCCTGCCTTGCTGTGCTGGCTGCACCTTAGCACGCCCCGGGTCCGACACAGCTCCTTCTTGCCCGGTGCCCTGTGTCCGAGAGCAGGCGCCGGCCGACAGGGACAGCGACCTGCGTGGGACATGGGTTTCCCCCCCCCCCTTTGCATTGCAGGTGGACGAAGCTGTGCACGATTGCTACCATCCCTGTTACAGAGGATGCAAATCTGAGCAGGCGGTCACCCCCCTTCCTGCCCCAATGCAGCATCTCTAGCCAGGACCCTGCAGGAGCGAAGCCCCGGACACACGCAGCACCCCGGCACGGGGCTGCTCCGCCTCTCGCCGAGCCCGGCAGGGCAGGGCAGGGCAGGGCAGGAGGAGGGAGGAGCCGCGGAGCAGGTGGGTCCGTGCCCGGCCGGAGCGCGCGGCTGCCGCGGGATGCGCCCATGGAGCCGCCGGGGCTGAAGCGCAGCTGTGCCCACGGTGCGTGCGGGATGGGGATGGGGATGGGGCACGAGGTCCTGCGGGCAGACGGGTGTGCAAACAGGGGCACGCTTGGCACTCCTGTGCCCTGCCTTGTCGGCACCCCCGGCGGCTGCTGCTGCTGCTGGGGGGGGGGGTGAGCAGCCACCAAGCCCCAGCTCTGCCCCTGGAGCTAGCCCTTGGGTCCCACTCCCCTTTTGCTGCTGGGAAAGGGGGCTATGCAAAGGGTTGGGAGAAGAGGAGGAGGGACCGGGGCTTATGGAGAAGAGAGGAGTGAGGGGGGGTTTGATAGCAGCCTTCAGCTCCCTGCAAGGGGGCTGCAAACAGCTGGGCTGGTCTCAGTGGGGGCAGATGGCAGAAGGAGCAATGGGCTCACACTGCAGCAGGTTGGATATTAGGAAACACTCTCATGAGGAAGGTGGTGAAGCGCTGAGTTAGGCGACCCAGAGAGGTGGTGGACTCCCCGTCTTATAAAGTTTTTCAGACTTGGAGTTGGGGCTGGTTGGGGTTGGACTTGGACTAGATGCGACCCCCTGAGGGGTCGCACCCTTGTTTTCTACATGAAGAAGCCACACAAGCAAACCTCAGGCTTCGTCCCCCTCAGGTTTCCTGCTTGGTCTGTGGCTGTCAGGGAGACGCAGGCATTTTCTTTGCGAGGAGCCATGGAAAAGCAACATCACACAAGGACATTGTGCGCACCGGGGCGGGGAGAGAATTCACTTTTGTTCCACGTCTCACAAGGCCTGTTCTGTCTCGGGCGGGAGGGAACCGCAACGTTTGCATTGCAGGCTTCATGGGGAGCTGCGGCTTTTCTTCCTACAGCTCTTACCAGTGCAGGAGAGAAAAAAAGGGCCAGTAAGTCGCCTCTCCCATCGCCTGGCTGCACCTCGGTTGTTCCTGGGGGTGCATGGCACAACCACAACCCGGGGGGATCCTTGGCAGTACATGGGGCGACTTTTACCCAGCGCTAAGTGACCGCTATTGTCGCTGCACTTCAGCCGGCTCCATCCCCTGAACATTTCAGTTGCATCAATGGAGCCTGGATCAGGAAACCCCTGCTAGGAAAAGGGAAGGAAACATCCCTGCTCCACCAGCCCTGGAGGCCTCTCTAATGAGCAAAGCCCACTCGGCAGGCTCCTCTTCATATTAAAAACCAAGACAATGATCTAGCTCAGTGAGTCTCAACCAGGTGCCAGGCCACCCGGGGGTGCCTGGAGAGCCTTTCGAGGCTGCTGTGCAGCATCACGCAGTGTGCAAATGCGACTTTCCGGATAAACCCTGAGATTGCAAACAGGAATCCAGGGGGATACGAACATGTCGACGTGCTGCAGTCTTTCCGAGTTCTTTGCAACAGGAGAATTGCTCTATTATTTTTTTCTGCAGTCAAAACGCAAGTGAAAACTAAGAGCTGGCATTTTCTGGCCTAAAAGAAAGTTAAGAACCACTGCTCTGGCTAAAAGATAGGATAAACTCAATGTGCTCTTAATGATCTACTGTAACCCATTGGCAGCACTAGCAGGAAGCAAAGTGATGTGTCCCCTAGCAGGGAATCCTTTCATCTGGACGCCCTCCTCCAAACCCTCAGGGTGCAGATTAGGCCCCAAGTACCTGCACAACAGCAGCGCCTTGCACAACACCCCGCCTTGCAGTCACTTGCATTTGCACGATGCGTCTCACCTGCTTTCCAGCAGCCAAGTGGAGCATAGGGCTTGGCACAGAAGGATGGATGGAGAAAGAAAATGTATTGTCTCAGGACAGATCTGTTCTCTTATGAAAAGCACCCTGGGATCAGGCATGTCTAGGCAGAGCCTCCCAGCATTTCCAAAAGGGATATTGGTGCTCCAGCATCTCTAGGGAGGAGTCAGGACCTTTGTCTTCCAGGTGCCAGATAAAGGATCTGTAATTCTCTCAGATCTGTAATCAGGGTGTTCATTGAACACACATGATGTCTGAGTGCACCCATTATCTACCAGGTGATACATGGAGCTGGGAGGGGGAAGAGCCAAGTGGACTTTGCTGGCATAGTAACTCTGCCATCAGGGGGTCCTGGTTTTCTTCCTCTGTTGGCCCCAATCAATGACAGCCCTGCCTCATAATTAAGGAGTTGGGGAGAGCACAAAGTCCCACATCTAGCTCCTATCCTTTTTCATGCATGGCTTTGCAGGCATAGATGCAGTGCCGTAGAAACCCTCCTGCCCTGCAATAGCCAGGTCTCCCCTGGCCAACAAGCAAAGCAGTTTGAGGCAGAAAGACTCAGGCTGTCTCCTTCTCTGCCAAACCCCAGCCCAGAGCCCTGACACTCAGCTTCCAGCAGCCCTGGGCTGCTTCCTAATCCCCCAGCTCCTGGCCCAATTATCCCAGGCCCTTCCAGACCTCTGCCTCCTGCAGCCCCTCTCCTGCAGCACATCCAAACCCTCTCTGAGGGCCCAGCTCTTCCTTTTATATCCTGCAGGGAGCTAATTGCCACCTGCCCCCCTGCTTCCTACAGCATCCTAATTAGTGAGCCACTCCAGTTAACCCCTTCTCTGCTGCGTGGGGTTTAGGAGCCTAGCAGGACTCGTGGGGTGGAAAACCAACGATGCTTTGGATCCTTCTGGCCCAAGTAGAGCCACAGGACTTTCCACTCATCGTCAAAGTGGTTGATGGGCTTCCCCTAACAAGGGAATGAGGCTGATTACATACCGGCCTGGCCTGGTGTATAATGAGACTGGGTTATTCCCCCTCTGCAGCCCTGACCTATGCCAATGCCAAGAGAGGACATCAAATCTCTGTCCCAGACTCTGGCAGGTTGCCCCTTTGCACACCCATCCCAAAGCACAGGGTGCTGTGAGAGCTGCTCCCCATCCCTGCCTCCGGCCACCCGGAGCTGTGCCCAGGTTTCATGCGAATGCAGTGATGCAAACGAGGCTCCGCTGCATGGAGGCGTGGAGAGGCCGCATGCATCCGTGCCAGCACGTAATGGTGTCAGAGGCATCCGGCTGGAGGAAAGATGCAGCTTCAAGCCAAGTGTCCCTGGACAACCAGTGCCTAACAGCCACATCCACCCAGAGTCCTGCGTGGACCTGGCCCCTTCACTAGTTCGCTCTACTAAAGGATGGGAAGTATTTGCACCTCTGGCTAATCCTTTCCTCACCTCCACAGTTGCTTCTTGTTTTGCATTCACCCTGTGCATTCAACGGCCAAAGGAACAAGTCTAGATCTCCACTGACAGACAAGTCCTCCAAACCCCTCAGCAGTACGTCACGTGTGTCTGCTTGAGGTGGCAGTGCAAGAAAACACCTGTATTTGCACAGAAAGAATGAGCTTTCTGTACCCCGTACTGTGCATGGGGTAGCATTGTGCAAGGAAACATAGATCTTTGCACAGAAAAGAAAGAATGGGGTACCTCGGTCCTAAGGGTCCTCTAGGACCTAGGTAGCCCATTCTTTTCTGTGCAAAGATGTGTTTTCTTGCACGGTGCTACTCATACCCCTTTGGCAAAGGCTATTTGGTGAGCCCTGGAAACAGACAAAAATCACAGGCCAGGTGTTTCTGGAGGAGTTGCATCTGGACTTTACTGAGGCAGTCTCAGCTAACTCCTCTCTGTTTTCTCTCCGTGTCGTGGCCCAGGGTCCCTGCTTACCTTGTCCTGCCTTTCTCGCCACGTCGTGTGCCGAGTGATCAGTGAGACTGAGCTGGCCCTCTCCTCCCATGATAACCTGACCTTGGAAACCTCCTGGGAAACGCCGGTAGAAAGCAAGTATGGATTCTACATCGGCTTGGCCCTCGCCATCTTCGCCAGCTTCCTCATCGGCAGCAGCGTCATCCTCAAGAAGAAAGGACTTCTGCGGCTGGTGAAGAAGGGGGGCACCAGAGCAGGTAGGGCTCCTTGGAGCCCGTGGTGGGAAAGGGGGGGTTCAGACCCAGAAGCATCATTCAGTCTCCCATGACCGATAGGGTGGTGGGGCACAGGGCAAGGTTTGCCACGATCCAGGTGTTGAAACAGCTGCTCCAGGCCTCGGGCAGGACCTTGCAGCTGCAGAGCGGGAGGGAATTTTGGGCTGGCCCCCGAATTTTGCAGAACAACCCACTCCTCACCCTCAGCAACGTGCGGCTCGGATGGGATGAGAAAGCCACTGTCATCTATAGGGGGGTTCCTTATACACAGCACCAGGGCTGCATTGCTTCAGCCGTTTTGATGCCCTATGATGGCTAGGGGTAAAATGTTATTCCCTCATGGCAAAATACCATCTTCACTAGCTCCCTAGCATCCAGCAACCAATGCTACCACCGTTCAGCTGCCATCACCAGGAGGCAGCCCTGTCTATAGGTCTGCAATGCCACCGAGTGGGGCAGGCCTCATTTCTGAGCCCTCTAACGATGCTGCAGACTTGTAGTTTTGCCTGGGGACATTGACTGCAAGACAGTCAGTGCACTGCAATGCTGTGCCAAAGCGGTGCCTGCCGCCTGGGCTGCCTGGGTCTTCTCCCTGACCCAGCATATCTGGGCCAATAACATGGAGCAGGGGCGCAGTCGGGGCTTGAGCAAGAAGGCCGCATGCCTGGGCGCATACGGGGGATGATCTGTTAGCATGGGTGGGAGCCTCGGGTAGCCTTTAGGTGTGGCCGGTTTGTGTGGGATGGTTGCACAAGGCGTGCTGGCGTTCAGCACAACAAGCTGGTTTAGCCGGAGGCAGGTGCCCGTCTTGCACCTTTGGCCCAGCATGTGACAGGGAAGGGTTTCTCCAGGCTTTGCAGGTGCTAAGGAATTACAGATCCTTTATCTGGCACCTAGAAGACAAAGGTCCTGGTGGAATTGCACATGTAGGTGTGTGGGTGCACATGAACGTGCCCATTGAGTGAACAGTGCTCTGTGCAGCTGGATGCATGTGCCCGCAGACCCGGGCAGCCGAAGCCTTGGTCCCTTAGCATGGGCTGATAGCACCAGCAGTGGAGGGAGGGGAAGGGAGCTTTGCCTTACAATAGCTATTTTCTATTGCATTTAATAGTCTGCCCCACACTTTAAATGCCCGCCCTTGCAAGATGTGACTGCTTCGTTTATAATGTCTTTTCCTTTCTCTGTCATTCTTCCTTCCCATCCCTTTCAAAAGCCATTTCGCACCCCCACCCCCCACTTACCCACTTGTTCCTCAAATGGTGACTAGTTATTTCTTTTTCTATTAGCCCCTAAACTTCTGTGTGCTCTGCTTTCCCAGGAGACGGCGGTCATGGCTACCTGAAGGACTGGCTCTGGTGGGCTGGACTGCTAACCAGTGAGTAGGGCTATTCACATTCCCATGGGCTCCCAGCTATCCATGGAGGGTCAACCAGGACAACGGGCCACGTGCTTCGTCCGGGGTCGTTCGGTGGGGGGACGCAGAGCAGACCTGCTGTCATATCCCAGCCCTCCTCCTGGCTTGTAAAACTCATTCACGCCAGCACTTTAACTGCCACGTGTTGGACCCACCTAGATTCAACCCCAAGAGCTTCTCCCTTTGGAGCCCAGGGAGGCCTGCTCCCCCTCCCTCTCTGATGCTGGAGGAGGTCAGGCCTGGCTTCGGCTTGCAAAGTTTGGGTTGAGGTGTATTCTCACCCCTGGGCCTGTCCACGAGCCTGAGGCTGAATCCAGGACGCAGGACTTGCTGCAAAACCCCTGTCCCTGGAGCTGACCTGCCTTTGTGTAGCTCTTGCTGGGATCACTCCCATGTCCCCTGCAGCCCAGGACCGACCTCCCTGGGGAAACCTGTGCTGCGCTCCCTTATCACGGGCACCAGTAACCAAACACAGAGGAACTCACCTGCTGTTTGCTTTTGTCCTGTTTGCTCAGTGGGTGGAGGGGAAGCGGCCAACTTCGCTGCCTACGCATTCGCACCTGCCACGATTGTGACTCCGCTGGGCGCCCTGAGCGTGCTCATCAGGTGACTTTCAGCTCTCTGTATCCTGAGGTTTGAGGCTATTTCTTTCCAGTCTCAAAGTGCCAGATGGTGCTAACAGGGGAGGGAGATACCTGGCCATTGCTATAAAATAGGCAACCATCCAGAGGCTCTTTTCCTGGCAGGGCATGTGGCACAAAGCAATGTTACCCCTTAGATTAAACTACCCACTGCTGGGCACATCTACACATGCACTTTAATGCACATTAGTCTATTTTAATGTGCATTAAAGCATCACTGAAAAAACAGTGCTCTATACTTAATGTGCATTAAGACAAGCTAATGCACATTTTCTTAGTACCACACAACGGGTACTAGATTTAATGCACATTAACTAAAGCACACGAATGCATGTGTAGATGCTCCTGCTGATGAGCAGTACTGCGTGTTCATGTGACCAGCGGTCCAGGATCCACTTGGAGGAATTGAAAAGAAAATCTCAGGAGGTCACATCTAGTCCAACCCCCTGCTCAAAGCAGGACCAGCCCCAACTACATCCTCCCAGCCAAGGCTTTGTCTACCCGGGTCTTCAAAACCTCCATCGAATCCATGGTCCTTGAACCCTGGGGTCTTGAGCCTGTTTCTTTGAGCATGAAATACTTCAGACTGTCTAAGTGCCCAGGAATGGCAGTGGCAGTCCCATTTGTGGAGGTCCTTTGCAGAGCTGTCTGTGCTGTGAATCCTACAACACGCCAGCATCCAAGGAGCTCTGGGATAATCCCCATGCACTCTGCAGAGTTGCTCTAGACTTACATCCATGCAGTTGGGAGAAGAATTCCTCCCTGAGCAATTATAAAGCTCAGCATTTAGGGTACTTCACCTGTAACATCTAATACCAGTCCTCTGTCAATGGTCTTGGGGTGCCGTATTGACGTGCCTCATTCTTCCCACCCGTGCAGTGCCATTCTGTCTTCCTATCTGCTCGGAGAGCGACTGAACCTGCTGGGAAAGCTGGGCTGCATGTTGAGCATCGTGGGGAGCACCATGATGGTGATCCATGCTCCGGAAGAAGAGGAGGTCACCACTCTGGATGAACTGTCTTCAAAGCTGAAAGAGCCAGGTGAGCAGCAAAAGCCGTGCCATTGGCATCAGAAATGGGGCTGTGTAGTGGATGGAGGTAAGGCATAAAAACGCAGTGAAGTCTGTGAATGTTTTTTGAGTGAGAATAGAGCCTGGTGTCTAGCTGAAAGAGGTGGTAGTCCCCGTGCTGATAGAGGAAAGTGATTCTTCCCCTCTGTTCAGCACTGGGGAGGCCACATCTGGAGTCCTGTGTCCAGCTGTGCGCCCCCACGACAGAAAGCATATGGACACAATGGAGAGAGTCCAGCGCAGGGCAGTGAAAATGGTTGTGGGGCTGGGGACAGGACTGGTGAGGAGAGGCTGAGGGAACTGGGCTGATTGAGTCTGCAGAAGAGAAGACCAAGGGGGATTGAATAGCAGCCTTCACCTCCCTGCAGGGAGTTGCAAAGAGGATGGAGCTGGGCTGGTCTCAGCGGGGGCAGACGACAGGACAAGGAGCAATGGGCTCAAGCTGCAGCAAGGGAAGTTGAGGTTGGATATTAGGAAAAACTTTCTCCCGAGGAGGGTAGTAAAGCACTGGAACAGGTTACTCAGAGGTGGTGCAGTCTCCATCTTTGGAGATGTTGAAGACCCAGGTAGACAAATCCCTGGCTGGGATGATGGAGTTGGGGCTGGTCCTGCTTGGAGCAGGGGTTGGGCTAGACGTGACCTCCCGAGGTCCCTTCAACCCTCATTTTCTATGACTCTATGCTGCAAGCTTATAAAATGTTACAGCAACTGACCCAAATCTTGCGCTATTCCACTCAATGTGAAGGCCGTCTCGTTCCCTCTCCCAGGTTTCCTTGCATACGCGGTGATCCTATTGGCAGTCTGCTTGGTGCTGATCTTCTTCCTGGCCCCACACTACGGGCAGACCAACATCCTCGTCTACCTCACCATCTGCTCTGTGATCGGGGCCTTCTCCGTGTCCTCGGTCAAAGGACTTGGCATTGCCATCAAAGGCTTCTTCGCTGGCTGGCCCGTGCTGCAGCACCCGCTGACCTGGATCCTGGTTGTCACGTTGGTGGCGTCCATCACCACACAGATCAACTACCTCAATAAGTCCTTGGACATTTTCAACACCTCCTTGGTGTTCCCCATCTACTACGTGCTGTTCACCACCATCGTCATCACCACGTCCATCATTCTCTTTAAAGAGTGGGTCACCATGTCGGTCGTGGACATTATCGGGACAGTCAGTGGCTTCCTCACTATTATTCTGGGGGTGTTTTTGCTCCATGCCTTCAAGGACATGGACATCACTTTAGGGAACCTGCCACAAATGCTGCAAAACGCCGACGATGAACCTGCCCCCAAGGACGACAGGAACATCCTGGTTGAAGTGGACAATTCCAGCATGATCCCTGAGGATAAACCCAAAGTATTCATGATCTACAGCTAAAGCATCACTAGGAACATCCCAGGGGAAAGGTTGATGCTCGCAAACTGGCTAGAACAAGAGCATCCAAATGGGACCAAGCTATTTTAAAGACAGGAAAACAAATAGAGGCCTGATCCAAAGCCCATTGAGATCAATGGAGTCTTTCCATGGACTTTGAATCAGGATATGATCTAATGATGTATGAGCAAGGAGTATATTGGTCTTCACACAGATGTCCGATGGAAGTGCAAGTTCCTTGAAAACAGAAAAAAATCACCTGCTCTGGGATCCTTTCTGCTCCCTGCTCCTTTATCAGGACTGGTTTCCAGGGGATGTTCTGTACTTTTCTTCCTGAGCAAAACCCCAGTGGATGTTGCACTTACTTCAAAGTGACCCCATCGATGGTCCGATCGAGGTCCCTTTACTGAACACTTCCCAAAGGTCTTAGTCCCCCCCTTGCAGAGCACATCACCCCAGCATGATCAAACAGAGCTGGGAGATGCAGAAGGCACCTCCTCTCTTTGCAAAGCCCCAGACTCAAGAGCAATACTAAGCCCTTACATCAAACAGCTGCTGTCCGCAGTCTGTGGGGAAACGTGACTGTCAACTTGACCTGAAAGCTAAATCTTCTGGCAGGCCAAGCAAGGGAGCGGGGAAACCAGCCCCCTCCAGCTCCTCCTTTTGCAAGTCAGTTGCCCACCCATCCAGAGCATGCACACATAGCGTTAAGCCAGCAAAAACCAGTTGTTTCCATCATGCCCCATTGAAGAGTGTTCAAATACGTGTTGCACCTAGGACTGTTATGCAAGTCTACTTGAGCATCCCTGCAGGGCCCATCCAAATCATCTCAGGCAGCATCCCGGACTGCTACCGAGAAGCCTGCTTCACCCACTCGGCCCTGCCCGGCACATGCCAAATCCGGGCAGTGCAGACAGCTCGGCGTCCCTGAGGCTGCCCCAGCACCGCTCTCCGGCTCTGTCTCAGTTGTGCTTCCCTGCACACACTCGGGGCGCTCTCAGGTGACCAGGCTGCCTCCTCTCCAGCATTTGACCCAGGCTGAGCAGGAGAAGGGGGCAGCAGTCTGCAGCATGGCACGGAGGTGGTGTGGACCAGTCCATGCAGGAGTCTGGTACCAGCTTTCAAGAGGCACTTGAACCCAAGCTCTGAATCCAACTATCCTTCAAGAGGAAGCACAGAGCAGATCTTTGAATGGTGCTCCAGGTCGTGGGACAAAGCAGCATCTCCTATCCCTAAATCCCAGGAGAGCTGAGTCTCAGCTGAGCAGCTCACACCAATCCCTGTGCAAAATGTGCCTCGCTCAGGGAGCCGTGCTGGTTCCAGGCTGGTACAAGCTGTCACGGTGGACTGTATACAGGACAGCCCAGCATACCTGGGTACATGAGCAGCCAGTGCCACTGCTAGATAAAACTCAGTATTTCAGGTGCTTAAATGCTGCAGCATATTCCTCTCATTCCTGTACTGCAAATGATCTCCGATTCTCCAAGAGATGCCTGGTACCTCTGGAAAAGAGAGAGAGCATCCATGCTATAGCTTCTGGGTTTCACATGCTCTGCCCTTGGGATTTGGGCCTGTTTGGAAAAGCGGCACCGCTCTCCAACTCCTCCGGGATCCCGGCGGGCTGCGACCGGAAGCAGAGCCAGCTCCTGAGCGCTGGGCCGCGTTGGCCCAGAGCAATTTCGGCATTGAGCTGTCGTGTTATTTGATGACACTTCTCCGTGCTCTGCAAGCGTGCGAGCTGGGGCAAACTTTATCGTGGAGGTGAAAGAAGTCACTTCGAGCTTTCTGGCCAGCTTCTGCCAGTCTCTGCTGACTACTCATTTACTTTGCGGGGTGTC
The DNA here is from genome assembly GCF_000455745.1 of Alligator sinensis. Lineage (NCBI taxonomy): Eukaryota > Metazoa > Chordata > Crocodylia > Alligatoridae > Alligator > Alligator sinensis. Next base: position 39,643 of record NW_005842555.1, read on the forward strand.
CCCTCCTGGAGTGACGGTCTACTCGGCTCGAGTTGCAGGACCTGAGCTTGGGTGGTGGCATTTTCCACAGGGCATGAAGGAGAAAGTATTCCTAATGCCTTTGTGTCTGTGAGCGGATGGAGCATCAGGCCCCTTTGCCCACAGCGATTGCTGCGGTCTCCTCCAGACTGGGCCCAGGTCAGTGAAAGCCGCGTTCGGCTGGAAGACCAAGGCAGTGCAATGCTGAAGGGGTTGTTTGATTGCAAAAGTTAGGGGAGCAGGAGGCTTGGAGACCCCAGGCCTCACATCCCATCGGTACAGCTTGGGGGGCTATCCAGAGAGAAACCTGCTAGCTGTTAGAGGCAACATGGGAATGAGCGGGTGAGGCTAGGTCTGGCCGTATTTATTTTGCTGTTAAAACTCTGCTCCCTCGCATCCTCCTTGCACGGTTTCTCTGGCTGTGCTTCGCCCTCCCCTTTCCATCCCTTTTTTCCCCTTGCATTTTCACTCTGTCCAGCTGCTGTTGCACCATCTATCAGTGCAAACCCTGTGGTGTCCAGGCTCACCACCACCCCTGGAGCCCCAATGTGGGGGGAAAAGGGGGCGAAGCCAAGCAATGTGCATTCATTCACATCCAGCTGCTCCTGAATCTTGGCCCTTTGCTGCTGGCAGCCTCTGTATTAAGTTAGCAGGCCCTGCCACAGGGCCTATTAGTGCTGAAAAACCCCGTTGCACCTTTGGATGTGGTGCAACTATATGTCTGGTCCCAGGGGAGAGTTAAGCCCCTGTAATCACTGGTGCTCAAGGGCTGAGATCCCAGGGATAAAACCACAGCTGGCATAAACTTTCCTCACTCCATTAACTCAATCAACCAGCTCTTAGGTTTCTGCTGCCTATTTCTTCAGAGGCTGAAGATAATCATTGTCTTTTGAGAGGACGGACACCGGCATCCTTTTATGCCTAGAGGGGTGAGCTACGAAGCTCAAACCATAAGTGCTGATCTTGGCACCAGAAAGTGGGGTGTAGGGCAGCCGTGGCAGGGACAGAAATCATAGTCACAGAGCATGGGCTGGAAGGGAGCTCCAGAGGTCCCATCTAGCCCAGCCCCTGCCTGAGAAAGGATCAGCTCCGTCCAAACCAGCCCAGGCAAATCTATCAGCTAAACTCTTTGTAAAAGGACCATCAATCCTGACACAAGACATCACACTTGACCCTGCTCCAGGGGCTCTTCCAAACAGGATAAGGGGAAAGCAGAAGCAGCAATGTGCTGAACTGGGATTAGCTGCAAAAGCAGGCATTTCCCCATGTGCCCCCACGGTGCTGCCCGGCCCGTGTCATCTCCTCTGGGGGCTTCAGCACCAAGCGATTCCATCCAGCCCCATCTACAAGACTTGGGGGACCTCCGTCCTCACGAAGCACCTTACCCTCAAATCAAAGAAGCCAAAGGTATATCCGCTGTGCTGTCTGACCAGGCACGAGCCCCAGAGCAGTTGCATTTCAGCCCTGTTTGCTTGTATTTGGAGAGGGGAAATAAAGGCTTTTTGTACCGACACTTGCAGGTGGGTGTGAAAGCTTTCTGCGTGCTTCCCCTGCCAGGAAGGTAGTGCCCAGATGCTCTCAGAGCGTGCAGGCTCCCGGTATCCTCAGCATTGCGAAGAATAGAGCATGCTGTGGACAGGAGAGCAGACAAGGTTCATTGGGTAGATGTGATATCTTTTATTAGACCAATTAAATAGTTGGAAAAAAGTTTTTCGCAAGTTTTAGGGCACAAGCACCCTTTGTGGAGAGGAGAGTAGCCCGGCAGCGCCCTCACCTGGCAATGGGGTACGGTCCCTGCTGCCCCAGCTCTCCCATACCAATGCAGGCAGTAGCTGATGTACTGCTCCTTGCATAATATACTAGAGGTAATTTGCAATAGCTTAGGGTCTTTCTCCTGCCTAGACCACGTCCTTCTGTTTGGAAAAGCCCCTTTTTCCTGCACTCCTGTCATTTCAGGACACGGCACTGTTTAAAAGCATATCTGTTGTCAGCTTGACCCCTCAGTCTCGGGTGCGGACTCAGTTAATCAAAGACCTTGCTCCCCATTTTGATGCCAATCGACAATAAATTTATTAAATCTAAACCAGGCAAAAGGCACAAGGAATTGCATATTCAAGTATTTGCATAGATGCACCAAGATCATTACTGTAAACCATTAATACAGGGACAGAAGAGGAAGTGACACGTATTCGAGTATGTTCTCCCAAGAAATAATAACAATAAGTACCTAAAATCACCTTCTATCCCCCCCCAGCCCCATCCACTCGCCCCACACATACACGTGTACAATGCAAAAGGATTTGCCGAGTGTTACCTTCGGGAGGAGCCGTAGCTTTCAGGAACGACTGGTTTTGGTTGTATTCTGAGCTTTGGGTTTCCTGCGGGATCCGTAGAGGGCTTGAGTCCATGCCTCAACAGTCAAAGGAAAAACTCCTGATTAATTTTGGGGGGCATTGGATCAGAACCAGGGGCTGTAAACTTAGGTGGGTCACTGGCTTCAGGGATTAATAAGTCATAAGTGTGCGTGTGTGTGTGTGTGTGTGTGTGTGTGAGAGTGATCAGAATAAGATGTCAAGCTGTATGCAAAAGGCCTCATGCTGATTGGGACTAAGACCCAAGTCAAGTAGTGAGAAGCTAGTAAAAGTGGCTGCTACGGTCATGGAAAGGAGCCCCTGAGGAACAGCTCCCGGCTGGTGCAATTCCCTTCTGAGCAGTCTTCCATCGCTGCCTTTGGCAAGGAAAATATACAAATAAAGTGCCTGCAAAAACCCCCATCCATCGAGGTGCGTGTCGCTGCGCACCCAAGCACAGAGAGCGGCAGGCAGTAACGAGCACAGAGCGACGGGCAGGCGAGGAGAGAGATTAGCAAGTCGTTCTCTTGCACTTCGCCTCTGTGCCTTTCTCTGTCGGGGGGAGGTAATTTGACCGGCTCACCGTGTTTCAGAGCTAGGGAATCGGGGGAAATCTCCAAAGCAGCCACTGCAGTGGGCAACAACGGAGAGAAAGAGGAACAAATATACCCCTGTCTACTCACAGACTCTTGAAGAAGAGGTACCAATGCTGCAAACAGCCAAGTCTGATGTGAACGGTCCGGGGCATTTTTGGACAGGGAGCACTGATGGAAACGCGGTCCCCAAAACAGGGTGAGGGGAGGGAGGATGGGAAAGGGAAGGGTCTGGTTTTGGTTTCTGCAATAGCAGCAGCACGTAACAGGTGTCTCACACCGCACAGCCTTGACTATCTTGTGTGTAAAGCTCTGTCCGGTTTCTGAACGGATTCCTCCAGAATTGGAAAAGAGGCAAAACTGTTGGGGGAACCATATAGCTCGAAGTCTAAAATCCTGAGATAAAACATGTGGGAACCCAAACCAGTTAAAAAAACATCCAATTCACAAGGTCAAGTCCGTAGGATTCGAACCATCAGCTGCTTAAAGTGCACATGGAGGACTGCCTTCACCACGTCCAGCGAGAAGAAAGCTGGAATCAGTCAGCCGTCCAAGGAAAGCACCATATGGGATATTAAAACTGCCGCTTTTCTCCCAACTCGGCAGCTTTCAAGTGAAGTTGCTTCTTAGTACCTGGTGTTGAACTGTACTGCCCAGCACAGAAGCCTACACATGCAAAGTCTACTGGTCTGATGAGAAATGCATTCCCAGTGCACAGTGGAGAGGAGGTGACCAGCACCTGGCCTCCACGGGAATTTCTTCTTTCACCCTGCATCTTGTTGAGAGTTTAATCGGTAGTACCTTGTCGGCGTCCGAACACTGCGGATGCTGGAAAAGCCACAAGCCCGGGCCCCGAACATGAACGGGAGCAGAAAAATCGAACTGAACAGGTCATGCAAACGAATGGAAGGAGAGGAGAGAAAGGTCGCAGGGGTCTGGCTAAGGAGGTGCTGGTTGCAGAGAGTCTGCCGGTCCTTTTGGGCCAGCTCAGATCCACAGCCAAGCCCAGGTGTATTTTCAGCGGTTGAAACCTCTGGATGCCTGACATAAGAAGCCCTTTCTCTCCCCATCCTGCACTGCATATTGCACAACCGTATAGAGCATTGCCATTTTAAAAGTCACTCCTGTGCTGAAGAAAAGCTGACGGCACAGGGGCCACACTCAGCGTCGGTATATACACTGATGCAAGTCCCTGGAGACTTAACTGGAGTTGCATCTACCTAGACCAGGGAGGGACCAGTCACACCAGGCCTGGATTTGGTGTAGAGTCAGGCCAGAAACACGTCGGGCTGGGGAAGAGGAGACAAGGAACAGCACGCAACCTGCATGTCTGCGTCCTGGCAGCGAAGCCGTCCGACGCCCCGTGAGATCCGGAAAGAGCCTGCGTGCGGCGGGATGATCCGTGCCTCGAGCCTCGCCGTCACATCTGCAAGTCGTGCGCTGCTCCGGCCGCCCGCGCTGCTGGGCTCTGGGTGGGGGGAGAACGGGGACAATGAAGAGACGCAGCGGTGGAAAAGCAAAGGCTCCTTCCCAAGCAGATCCTATCACAGGGCAGGTGAAGCTGTCTCTGTCTGGACTAGCTGGCAGAAATGCTTTCATCGAAAAACAAGGCATCATCATGAATCATGAGAGATCAGACCGACGTCCTGCAAGAATCCTCACAACATCCTCAGGAGGGGTTTTCCCAGCCCAAGCAAGGAGAGTTTGGGAGCCTCCGTCTTGTGTAAAGGGTTTAGAAAGGGTTAAAGACTGGCTATCCCATAATGGCACAACCTTACCACGATGCTATCGACACTTAGAAAAGGCAAATAAAAATGAGAAGATGCTAACTGCAGATGTTATAATGGGATGACCACCATGGGTCATCTGCCCGTTCCCTTGATCTTCCCAAATTGCTCCCAAGGCTCATGGGGCTTGACACGTTTCCTGAAGACCTAATGAAGCGTGTCCCGCGTTGGAAAGCTTGTCTGACTCTATTCTGACCGTGCAGCTGGGCCAGTAAAAGATATTGCCCCCCCAAAATCCTTATGTCTGACCAACCTTCATTGCTCGCTGCCATTTCATGCCCACTGACCTGTGCTGTGTCTCCACGGGGAGGCAAAAGCAGCTGGGAATTCAAGAGCTACTCGGTCACTACGGGCTATAAGGGATGGACACACTTCCCAAACTGGAAGCGTGACGTGGCCGAGAGTCCTGGGCCTGCAGGCAATGCCCCACGGCTGCTCTTTGCTTAGGAGCTTCATTTCACCAGCTCGGGAGCTACGTACGGCTCACAGGTCACATCTCAGCCACCCTCGGGACACAACCCGGTCACCTCCCAGGCCAGCAGCGCTCAGGGCGGACATTTGTTTCTATCGAGCACTGGTCTGGAGTGACCACAGGCCCAGCACCCTGCAGAATCAGCCCCTGAAAGTGCTTCACCCAGAAAATACTTAGTGCGGATGGTGTAGAAATCAGTGCTACCTGCATGCAAACACTGCTCCCATCACCCTGTTTGCATGCCCCCTGGATCTGGATCTCCAGGTTATTGTCTCTGGAGGGGGTTTGTGATTTGGAGAGAGAGTATCGGCCCCTTGGCTCCACAGTCAGGTCCTACCTCTGTTGGTGGTGGCCAGCGTGGGCCTGGGCTCCTTGCAGCCGTGGGGGCGTTAGCCCCTGGCCCGGTTCTGTGTCCGGCAGGGACGGGGGTCGCTGGCAAGGCCTTCTGCGGCGGGCAGGGTCTGGACGTGTCCTACGGCAGAAACAGAGAGCTCTGGGTCCTCGCTCAGCGCCGATGCCCCGGGACTCTGACCTCAAAGCCCATCGCCGATGGGTCACTGCTCAGGACAGGCCTATACATGCATGCTCACATATAATATACACACACTGTGACACGTGCACTATACACACAATATACACTCCTTCCCATGATACACGAATGCTCACACACCCACACAATACACAGCCCCCACACACAAGCACGCTATACATGCATGCTCACTCACAGTTTACAAGCACCCCACACATGTGCCCTATACATTCATGCTCACATACAATATATGCACACCACAACACATGCACACTATACACACATGCTTTCACACACACAATATACACCCCTCACACACAATACACAAATGTTCACACACCCACACAATATACACCCCCACACACAAGCACACTATACATGCACACTTACACATAGGATACATGCACTCCACACACGTGCCCTATACATTCATGCCCACATACAATATATGCACACAACCCATGTACACTATACACACATGCTCTCACACATACAATATACACCCCCATGCTATACATGCACACTTACACACAGTATATACGCACCCTACACACACGCCTTATACATTCATGCTCACATACAATATATGCACACTGTGACACATGCACACTATAGACACAGGCTCATGCAGACACCCAATATATACCCCCACATGCTGCAAGAGGGGCCTTATCCCCCGTGCCAGCATCACACACAGGGGCTGTGACTCTTAACACTTCTGCCAGCAGCTAAAAAGACTCCCCCATGCTGGCTCCGACCATCCTGCTGCAGAAATGCACACGGTGAGTCTGAGACAACCTTACCTGCAGGACTGGGAGTTTGGGAGCAGGCGGGGGTGGTCTTTTTGGAGGAGGTTGTCTTGGCACATTCTTCATTCCTACCCCACGTGCTGGACCCGGGGAAGACCTGGTGTCACTGCTGCGCCCAGGCGGGAAAGCAGGGAGCGGCTGGAAATGAATGCTGGGCTCTGGAGCCGGCTCGGGAGGAGAGACCGGAGGGGCAGGGGGGATGGCAGGTGTCCCGATAGCCTGTACACAAGACAGAGACCGGGGTCACTTCTACACGGAGCTCGCTGCCTTCTCTCCTCGCTATCACGACTTCCCAATGCTACCAGGAGGCCTCTCGGCTACCGGGGTGTCAGCGCTGGGGGCTCTACATAGCACCGGAAACAACTCAGCTGGGATTTTCAAGGGGACCCAAGGGCTTTAGGCACTCAACTCCCATTTTCTTCCAGTTAATTACCATTTCCACCCCCCACTTTTTGCAAAGCTCCAGCCTTTATCTGCAAGAAACAGGCAGAGCTGGGTTGTTTAGCCTGGCTGCACATCTCTACCTTTCTTTGCTCCTCCGGGGTTTTCAGCTTGAAGGCGGGATTCGTGTGGCCCTTCCTACTGTCCTGCTCTGGAGCAGAGGCACCGCTGGGGATTAAGGAAGTGAAAGAGAAGAACAGGGGTTATTTCCACAGTGCATCTCCACCTGGCCCTGTTTGCTAGACTCCAGCATGAGTCCTGTGTCCAGTTTTGGGCCCCCCACAACAGAAAGGATGTGGATAAATAGGAGAGAGTCCAGTGGAGGGCAATGAAAATGGTTGGGAGGGGTGGGGGGGCTGGGGGACATGAGTTGTGAGAAGAGGCTGAGGGAAATGGGCTGATTTAGTCTGGAGAAGAGAAAATGAGAGGGGGTTTGATAGCAGCCTTCATCTCCCTGCAGGAGGCTGCAAAGAGGATGGAGCTGGGCTGGTCTCAGTGGGGGCAGGTGACAGAACAAGGAGCAATGGGCTCCAGCTGCAGCAAGGGAAGATGAGGTTGGATATTAGGAATAACTTTCTCACTAGGGGGGTGATGAAGCACTGGGACAGGTTACCCAGAGAGGTGGGGGAGTCTCCATCCTCGGAGGTTTCTAAGATGCAGGTAGACAAAGCCTTGGCTGGGATGGTGTAGTTGGGGCTGGTCCTGCTTGGAGCAGGGGGTTGGACTGGACGTGACCTCCCAAAGGTCCCTCCCAACCCTCATTGTCTATGAGTCTATGCATTGTAATAAGCATAGAAAGAAATGCAGACCAGCTCAGCCAGCAACACTGCAAAGGTCTGTCACTCATTAGCAATGACCTGGATGCCTGAATCAGCTGCGGGAGCAATGAGCAGCTCCAGGCATCCCCTCTGCAAGGGGAGGTGTCTCAGTGCTGACCCCCTGGAGGGACCTGGATGGCCTGACCCTCCCCTGGTGCTTCACAAGGAGACAGCTCACCGGAGAAGGCCATTCCTGGCAATTTCTCTTCCCTGTGTTGCAAACAGAGCTCCGGGGCTTGGGGTGCCGGAAGGCAAAGGATGACCCTGAGCACTCACCTGAACTGCGGCTTCTTTGACTGAGCAATGGCCTGCTTGAGGACCGTGAGTTTTTCCTTCCATTTATAGCAGCAAAATACAATGACGAGAACCACCACCACCACCAGAATGAAAACCAGGACTCCGACAATCACGGAGACGAGGTCTGAGAGCAAGAAAGCAGAGTCAGGCCCTGGGCGTGGACCCTTCCCCACCACCCGCTCTCCCGGGATTGCAAAGGTCAAGTCAGTCACACGCACTTTTGGGGGGCAGAGGCCCGCTGTCGTCGCTGCCCCCTTTCCCGGGGCGGCTGCAATCTGGGGGAGCCCATCCAGAGTCGCAATGGCAGTTCTTGTTGTTGTTGCAAACCTGGATCGGAAACCGGGGGAGGTTTTGCTGCCAAGGACCCAGGGTGAACCAGCCCCGTCCACACAAGGGTCCAAATCAGCAGCAGACGACTGCCGGAGCAAAGGTCAGGGTGACAGCAGGATTGAGATTTAAATCTAGCCAGCCCCATCAGACACCATCCATATGGGAACAGCCGCTTGTCCCTCTCCCCGCCTGACACGAGACACTTACGCCCCGTCCATGGCACTGCTTGCTACAGCCTTCAGCTTCGAAGATCATGGAGGTGTTCATACAGGTGCCCTCGAAGCAGACCTACGGGAGAAGGAGCCAAGCCTCAATGTAAGCTCTTGGGGACAGAGAGCATCTCGTTGTGTCGTGTTTATGCAGCACCTGGTGAAACGGGGCCCTGGTCCCCGGCGGGAGCTCGGACCCATTACAATAGTGCAAATCGTTACACCAAAAACCAATAGTTACACCATTACAATAGTGCAAATCGTACAAATGTCTTTCCCTTTTGCTAGTCCCCACCTTGCCGAATGGAAACCCGGGCATGCAATGGAGGTGCTGAAGCTAAGATGCCATTTGAAGCACAGAATCATAAAGAAGTGGTGCTGGAAGGGACCTCCGGGTCACATCTAGCCCAACCCTATCCAAGTCACCCCGTAGCAATCCATGGTCTAACCTCTTAGCAAAACTACAGCTCAATCCATGGTCTAACCTATTAGCAAAACTACAGTTGCAAGACATCACCCCTGAGCCTGCCACAGGGAAAAAAGGGGGACCACGGCAGCCAACATCCTGCTGCTGTAAAAGGTTGTTAATATATGATCTGAAGAACAAGCTGTGCCAATGCTAGAGGAAGGCAAAACCCCCTAGTTCATACCAATTTGACCAAGGGGAAAAAATCCTTCCTGACCCCGAATATTGTGTCAGTCTCGCCCTGAGCAGAAGGGTGAGACCCTCTAGCCAGGACCCTCCAGGGCCGAGTCCCAGCAGGAACCCTGGCACAGCCCAGTCCCCATCCCCAGCCTGGGCTGCAGCCAGCTCCCAGCGCGGGCAATACCTTCCTCAGAAAGTGAAAAACCCTCCCCCACATCACCACCCCCAACACATAAAGCAGCAGGAAGGGAAAAATTTCCCTCGCAGTCCCATGCAGCAGCCAACAAAGCCCAGAAGCCTGGAAATCCCCATTGCAGAGCGTGGGCACAGATACTCCTAGGTCCCCCCTGACCCATGCATGCAGCAAGTCTGCAGGGGCTGGTGTTCCTTCTTGCTTTGTGCACCTTTTCTAGGCCTGCCATCTCCGCTCACGGGACCCATCCTTCCCACTGGTGCAATCCAGCGTGAATAACCCCAGGTGTCAGGTCTGTACCTAGAGCCACCCCCAGAGACTGAGAGACGCAGCTACCTACGTGATGGCTCCCACACTTGGTCCCAGTCATCACCAGCCCAGGGTCCAGTATGTCCCCCTCATCCTCTGTAGGCTTGTAGATGTGGGTCCCCCGACAACTGATCCGTCTCCCATTCACGGGGATAGTCGTGTCTATCGCGACGGCGTTGGATGCCACTGGCTTGGAAGCAGAGCTCTGGCACTGAATCTTTCCGCATCTGGCATCTCTGAAAGCGATAGGTGAGGTGAGTGGCTTTGCCCTGCCCTCGGTGACAGCCTCCTCTTTGCACACACACAGCCAACACAATTCATGCAAAAGGCACAGAGGAGAGTGGGGCAGAGACCAACTCTGAACTCGTCAAGAGAGGAGCTCGTAGGCATCGGTCCAGACACAAGAGAGGCAAAGACCCAGTAAGGAGCGTTCCTAGAGAGATTTGCTTGGGTAATGGTACCCAAAGGTGTGTATAGAGAGGATGAAGATGGAGGGGACAGGGCCAGCAGCAAAGGACTCACACTGGCAACACTCATCCTGGGCTGCATTGGTAGGAGCGTCGCCAGCAGATCGAGGGCAGTGATCCTTCCCCTCTATTCAGCACTGGGGAGGCCACATCCAGTTTTGGGCCCCCCACTACAGAAAGGATGTGGACACATTGGAGACAGTCCAGTGGAGGGCAATGAAAATGGTTGTGGGCTGGGGGACAGGACTGGTGAGGAGAGACTGGGGGAACTGGGCTTATATAGTCTGGAGAAGAGAAGACCGAGGGGGATTGAATAGCAGCCTTCACCTCCCTGCCGGGGGGTGCAAAGAGGATGGAGCTGGGCTGGTCTCAGTGGGGGCAGATACAGGACCAGGAGCAATGGGCTCAAGCTGCAGCAAGGGAAGTTGAGGTTAGATATTAGGAAAAAAATCCTCACTGGGAGGGTAGTAAAGCACTGGAGCAGGTTACCCAGAGAGGTGGTGGCATCTCCATCCTTGGAGGTTTTGAAGACCTGGCTTGACAAAGCTTTGGCTGGGATGATGTAGTTGGGGCTGATGTTGTAGTGGGGGCGGGTCCTGCCGTGAGCAGGGGTTGGACTCGATGTGACCTCCTGAGTGTCCTGCCAACCCTCATTGTCTATGATTCAATGATTTTATGACTCGAGATTCAAATGGCGAAACTGAGGCTGGAGACGAGGAGATCCCTGACACGGAGGGTGGTCAGGCGCTGGGACACGCACCTAGAGACACCGTGGTATCTCCATCCTTGGAGATTTTCAAGAGCAGGTTGGAGAGACACTTGCTTTAGTCAGGGCTCATCCTGCCTTGAGCAGGCGGCTGGACTTGGTGACCTTGTGAGGTCCCTTCCAGCCCTACTTTCCTATGATCCTACCACCATTTCACTTGGGGAATCCAGTCTCACCAGCATCATAGACAAGACCCAGCTTGAAGGGTCCTTACCCCTATCATGTGCTAAGGGCAGCCAGTTTGAATGGCTGGCTGTGGACAGGACTATGAACCTGCCTGGTGGCCTCTGCAAGTATATGGAAGAAAGAAAACTTCGCAGGACTTCTCCTGCCGTTTTCTTCCCTGCCATCCCTTGGAATTTAAAAACATTTTAAAAGAGTAAATACTTCACCCAGGTGTCTGAAATGCAAAGGATAGCTGCTGCTCTGCCTCCTACCTGGCCTCGCACTTCCGGTATTGGCCATTGATGTCCTTCCCGCAGTTCCCAAAGGGGTCACCAGCAGCATTGACCCTCTCAAAGCAGAGATCGGGAGCAGGTCTGGCTCCTGTAGGGAAGAGACTGATGTGACCAGTGCTTATGGAAAGCAATGGACTTCTCCAATCCAGCCCTGGCTCCTGGTTCCTGCTTTCCCCTGACACATCGGGGAAGAAGCCATCACTGCTTTCCCCAAGTCCATGGAGCAAGGAAAAGCTTCCAGGTGAGAACGGACTTGACCATTACAGAGGACACAGCTGAGGGACCCCCATGGTAAGCGCCTAGCTGGAACGCCGGAGCGCCCCAATTAGCTGCCATTGATATCACTGGTGTGAACAAAATAGCACTGGGGTTTGCATTTATGCTTCCCCCAGCCTCACTTAGCTTCTCCTTCACTGTGTGATGAAAAGACGGAAAGCTATGAGCCCTCTGCTTCTCTAAAAGCAGGTAGGGTGTGTGCTGAGATAGTCCCAGCTTCTGTCCACAGCCCCCACCCTACAGCTCAACCCTCCCAAGCAGGGATGAGAGACAGGCAGAGGACAGGAGAGCTAGCGTGGAGTCCTGCCTTGCTACTGATGGGCTATATGACCTTGGGCACATCCCACGCCCTCTGACTTAGCCAGGAATCCCCTAGGGAATGGGCCTGTGCCCAGCAGGATGGGTCCCTGGTCCCCTCCGTGCTACCATAGTACAAAGAGGCAGTCGCAAGGGCAGTGCGGATCTCATCAGGAGCTCACTGCGGGGAGCAACCCTTACCGCGGCCCCAGAGCTGCAAGCACTGCTGCTGGTAGGTGAGACACATGCCGCTGTAGCAGTAGCCCGTCCCTCCGGAGCAGTCAGTGCCATCCATCTTGTAGGCATTGAGGGGGCAAAAGGACGACTTGCCGGTGCAATGCTCGGGGAGGTCACATTGCCCTGAGGTCTCACGGCAGAGAGTCCCCGAAAACATCAGCTAACAACACGAAGGGGAACAAATAGATAAGAGTCACCGGCGGGACCCCCAGCAAGAGGGGATGGGTTGGTCATTGGTTGAGAATCTTCAAGCTAACTGGTTAGATTACTGGTTAGTGACAGCTTACTTTCATCCATGCACTTGCCCTCTTGAGAAGCAACACGGCTGTGCCCCCAGCAGGAAGGATGGAGATGGGCACAGCACAGAAAATCCCCTTACCCAATGCCATGGATGCCTGTTCTCTGCTAGAAGGGCTGGGCATCCTGGGCGGCTGCTTCCCACGCTGTTACTCTTGCAGAGCAACACAAGCCCACCAGCCACACCAGACCACTGCACATGCACCCATCCCAAAGGGTGAGTCTCCGGGATGGGAACAGACAGTCCCCTGCTCTGGAGAAGAGAGGGAATGGGTTGCCCAGAGAGGTGGTGCAATCTCCCATCCTTGGAGGTTTTGAAGACCCGGCTACACAAAGTGTTGGCTGGGATGATGTAGTTGTGTAGAAGAAAGCCCCCTTTTCCTCTTGCCTGCATTTGCTCTCCCCTCTTTGAATATGTTTTCCCTCTTCTACCTTTTCTTCCTTCCTCTTTCTTTCACTTTAAGATAAGGAATTGTGTTTTAAAATTTGTATGTGTGCATTTTGTATCTCCCCTTGTATTTTGGTATTTTTATCTATTTGTGTGCCATGGCATTACATTTGTAGCTTATATTTTATACTCCTCACCTTTCAACTATAAATGTGTTTAGTAACAGTGTTAACAAGGGCAGGAGTCAAACTGCTGCTTGCCTGTATCAGGCAGGCCCCTGAAAGAGCGAGTGAATCAGTGACTGAATGTGTAACACGGTAGCAGGCAGCAATTAACACCTAAGGAAACTGCAGATCAACCAAGGGAAGAAATCAATAGAAGACAATGTAGCAACTGGGATATCGCTAAACCTCACTGATCAAGGGCTAGAAGCCCTGGTCTGAGTTAATCAATGCCGGGGACCAACTTTTGGGCTGAATATCTCTAGATCAACTGCTCCCAGAGCCCTATTCAAAATTCATCAACGGACTCCCAAACCTGCACATACATGCGGACGACCCCTGGGGCTGACAGATGCCATCCAGTAAAGCAGAGATCGGGAGCAGGTCTGGCTCCTGTAGGGAAGAGACTGATGTGACCAGTGCTTATGGAAAGCAATGGACTTCTCCAATCCAGCCCTGGCTCCTGGCTCCTGCTTTCCCCTGACACATTGGGGAAGAAGCCATCACTGCTTTCCCCAAGTCCATGGAGCAAGGAAAAGCTTCCAGGTGAGAACGGACTTGACCATTACAGAGGACACAGCTGAGGGACCCCCATGGTAAGCGCCTAGCTGGAACGCCGGAGCGCCCCAATTAGCTGCCATTGATATCACTGGTGTGAACAAAATAGCACTGGGGTTTGCATTTATGCTTCCCCCAGCCTCACTTAGCTTCTCCTTCACTGTGTGATGAAAAGACGGAAAGCTATGAGCCCTCTGCTTCTCTAAAAGCAGGTAGGGTGTGTGCTGAGATAGTCCCAGCTTCTGTCCACAGCCCCCACCCTACAGCTCAACCCTCCCAAGCAGGGATGAGAGACAGGCAGAGGACAGGAGAGCTAGCGTGGAGTCCTGCCTTGCTACTGATGGGCTATATGACCTTGGGCACATCCCACGCCCTCTGACTTAGCCAGGAATCCCCTAGGGAATGGGCCTGTGCCCAGCAGGATGGGTCCCTGGTCCCCTCCGTGCTACCATAGTACAAAGAGGCAGTCGCAAGGGCAGTGCGGATCTCATCAGGAGCTCACTGCGGGGAGCAACCCTTACCGCGGCCCCAGAGCTGCAAGCACTGCTGCTGGTAGGTGAGACACATGCCGCTGTAGCAGTAGCCCGTCCCTCCGGAGCAGTCAGTGCCATCCATCTTGTAGGCATTGAGGGGGCAAAAGGACGACTTGCCGGTGCAATGCTCAGGGAGGTCACATTGCCCTGAGGTCTCACGGCAGAGAGTCCCCGAAAACATCAGCTAACAACACGAAGGGGAACAAATAGATAAGAGTCACCGGCGGGACCCCCAGCAAGAGGGGATGGGTTGGTCATTGGTTGAGAATCTTCAAGCTAACTGGTTAGATTACTGGTTAGTGACAGCTTACTTTCATCCATGCACTTGCCCTCTTGAGAAGCAACACGGCTGTGCCCCCAGCAGGAAGGATGGAGATGGGCACAGCACAGAAAATCCCCTTACCCAATGCCATGGATGCCTGTTCTCTGCTAGAAGGGCTGGGCATCCTGGGCGGCTGCTTCCCACGCTGTTACTCTTGCAGAGCAACACAAGCCCACCAGCCACACCAGACCACTGCACATGCACCCATCCCAAAGGGTGAGTCTCCGGGATGGGAACAGACAGTCCCCTGCTCTGGAGAAGAGAGGGAATGGGTTGCCCAGAGAGGTGGTGCAATCTCCCATCCTTGGAGGTTTTGAAGACCCGGCTACACAAAGTGTTGGCTGGGATGATGTAGTTGTGTAGAAGAAAGCCCCCTTTTCCTCTTGCCTGCATTTGCTCTCCCCTCTTTGAATATGTTTTCCCTCTTCCACCTTTTCTTCCTTCCTCTTTCTTTCACTTTAAGATAAGGAATTGTGTTTTAAAATGTGTATGTGTGCATTTTGTATCTCCCCTTGTATTTTGGTATTTTTATCTATTTGTGTGCCATGGCATTACATTTGTAGCTTATATTTTATACTCCTCACCTTTCAACTATAAATGTGTTTAGTAACAGTGTTAACAAGGGCAGGAGTCAAACTGCCTCTTGCCTGTATCAGGCAGGCCCCTGAAAGAGCGAGTGAATCAGTGACTGAATGTGTAACACGGTAGCAGGCAGCAATTAACACCTAAGGAAACTGCAGATCAACCAAGGGAAGAAATCAATAGAAGACAATGTAGCAAC
>NW_005842555.1:55917-56159 GCF_000455745.1 Alligator sinensis
GTCGGGAGGGAGGAAATTTCCCCTCTCCATAGGGAGATTCTGCAGGGTGGGCCCAGCCCATGGAGGGAGGACGTGTGCACCTCAGGCTTTTCCACAGGGGATACTGAATCCCAATTTGAAAGATTTTGCCTTTGTGAAAAACCCTCGGTTCAAAGGCAATGCAGTGCCTTGGTCTGGCTGCTATGGCATGCTGTAAAAACAGCAGTTGAGGAAAAAGCTCAGCGAGCCTCTGAAATTGAGGG
>NW_005842555.1:56305-63056 GCF_000455745.1 Alligator sinensis
AAAAGGCTAGCCGAGAAGCCTTGCAAAAATTGGTAAAGACAATGGCTAAAGACCAAGCCGAGAAGGGAGCCAAGGCTAATCGTGGCCCCTGTCTAAATACCATTAACCCTTTGAAAAAGGAACTGCAGGAGCGCAGCCTGCAAGTAGCAGCTGTCATCCAGGGAGACCAAGCCAGGGATCCAGACATCCCCTTCAATCTGGGAAAGATTTGGGGTGGGAAGATGTGGGGAGATCCAGAGGATGCAGGGGAGCCCTCTCCTGAAGACCCCAAGTCAGATCAGGAGAGGACCCCAGTGCCTGAGGTGAGTGCAATGACGCGGACCTCAGTCACTCGGGGTGCTCAGGGAAAACCCACGGAAACCACGCAGGTAACGGTCCCCCTCAGTGGAGCTCATCTAGCAGCCCTGGGCAAGACCCTGGGATCTGCTAACATTAGGAATTTGGGACAGTGGTTGCAGAAATCCCTGAATGTAGTGTAGTGTGAAACCCTGAGTGTCCGGGAATGGCACCGCCTACTAAGGGCTTGCGCCACCCCAGAGATTCAGGCAGCGATGGATCAGGAGGACAGCTTTGTGGGAGACAATATTCCCCGGAGCAGAGTGGGTTTGGGGATCGGTTTGGGAAAAAAGACAGCAGTGTGGAAGTTTTTAATGCAGCATGGGGAACCAAGAGGGAAATGGCATGGAAAGCCTGTAGCCGAGCTGCTTATCAGAACGGCAGAGCTGACCGGGGAGGGAGCAGCACCTCCCCTTTCTAACAGGGTAGCAGCCTCAGCCCCGGTCTCCGAAGAGCACTGATGGAGCCCCCATAACGGGACCCCTGAGCAAAGCCCTGGCTCATGGGAGAAATTGGGGACCCTCAATTGGGATCCAGGAGGGAGACCCCAAATACCTGTTACGGTGGGAACTCAAGGGCACACCAGTGCACTCCTGGACACCGGAGCTGCGCTAAATGTATTCGGGAGGAAATGGGACCTAAATCAGGAAAATGGGTACATGTGTCCCAGCTGAAACTGCTTAAGGGGGCAGAATAGATCTAACCCTGAATCTAGCCTTGTTAATAGGATTCCTTGTGTCATGAGGAGAGCATCCCAGTGACCCAGCTTGGAAAAAAAAAAAGTGAGCCACCAACCACCCGACCCTCGAGGAACAGGGCAACTAATCTCTTAATCCTGCCGGCCACCCTTCTTGGCTAGCAGGAAGGAACGGCTCTGAGCCGTTGGAAAATATGCATCGGACGGGCTGATCAGTGCCCACCTCGATGTTGAGGCAGGAAAAGGCCAGAAAAATCCTCACCTTAGGATGGCCACCCTCCTGTAGGTAACTGCTCCACTTTTGCAGTATAAAAGAAAAGCACCCCAAGAATGGAAAATGCTGTGTGCATGGCCACTGCACACATCAGCATTGCACTCAGTAAATATGAATAATCAGCCACGCAAGGAGTTTTCCTTGGCAGGTTTGTGCGTGTTTGGTTTCTTTTGCAGAAGCCACAGTGTAGTCAAAGGTGACCGACAAACTGTGAGGCCTCACTACCATCAGCAGCATCTTCCTCATCACAGCCATGGCAAAAATTGTCTGGTCTCTGTGTTGTCTTGTTATATGTTTTGTGATTGTTTGGTTGGTTTGTTTTAAGTTGTCGCAGTTTAAATACATATGATATCATAAAGATATAATAAGAGTAATTGGTAATACCCCCTCTAAAAACTGAACCTGTCTGCGGATCCCAGACCAGAACACTTGTGTCCAGTTGAACTGGAAAGTTGTTCTGATATTTGAAACAAGGGCAACAATTCTCAAAAGGTTTGATATTCCACTTGGTTAGCAAAAGGATATTTATTAAAGGTCATGTGTACTTTGTTTTTTGGGGTTTGTTTTGTTTTTTTCTCTGTACTTCTCTTAAGGATTTAAATGCTATTTAGAATATCAGTATAACAAGATGTGTGTAAAAAAAAAAACCTGCATCCAAAGTCATATTTTAATAAGCAAAGAGACAACTATACCATTGTAACTGTTCAAATCAACCTCGTTATGTTATTTTCTCTCTCCCACCCCACAAGGCTTTTCTCTTTCAATATCTTTTAACTGCCTAAGGGTTTCAATCTGCCTAATAAACCAGAATTTGAAGGATCCCGAGTTGGACATTTGTAGCCAACAGTTGGAGCTGGTCCTGCTTGGAGCAGGGGTATGACCTGTGAGATCCCTCCCAACCCTCATTTTCTATGAGTCTACGAGCACGTGCCTGTTCTCCAGGGCCAGGATGCATTTTCACCGGCTGGAGGTCAGTGACCCAGTAACATAACCACCTAGAAACCCTTGCTCAACAGCTTGCCGGGCCAGTCGTCAGCTTTGAAAGAGAAGCTGGCTCCTTGATACCATTAACCTCTTGCAGTTGCAGTGAGGCACTAGGATAAGGCAACCCAGCTGGTTCGGGGCTCCCCAAGGGAAGGGAAGGGGAGGAAGCGCTGGCTTCTTTCAGGACAATTGGTGGTGATGCTCAAGCCACTGAGAGACAGAGACTGGAGGCAGTAAGAGAATAACATGACCTGAATCCAACCGTCTGAGTGCTGGAAACAACAGGAATGGAAACGAGCGCTGGTGTGGACAGGGAGGTCGTGCACGCAAGCAGAGCTGCCTCCGAATGTAGCCGTGAACCCGCAGAAGCTTCATATTGTAAACTATTCACGGGAATGACCAAGATTTTAACATACAACCTGGCAGGTGCTAAGAGCCTGATGGGAGACGGCTGAAGAGGTGGCCTTTTCTGAACATAAGGCCTTTTTAAAGGGTCCGAAATGTCATAGTCGACTGCTGCAGGGCACTGAGGTGCCCTGCTCCTAAGGAGGAGAAACTGCTAGAGAAGGGACCCTAGCAGTGAGGAAATAAGCAGCCCAGCTGTGGGTTGCCGGGGCAACCAGGGAAGGTCAGCTGACCAGAAGGGGCAGGGCCTGGCTCTTATAAAGCCCAGGGGCTGAGGCCAGGCTAGCAGTTCCCTGCCAGCTGCCAAAGAGGAAGGAGCTCTCTCATGGAAGGGATGGAGGCTTTCCTGGTAGGCTTCTGTTTAAATTATAGCCGACTGGCTGGTATTTTGTGTTGCTGTCTATCACCGGTGGTTTGGGTGAGGCTATTAGGGGGTGGAGGAGTCCTTATAGGGGACCCACAGTGGTGTGGGGACCACAGCGCCAGTGAGGGCACGGTGTACGGGGTGCATAGACCCCAGCCCCAGGAGGGGGCACTACTGAGAAGCCCCAGTGCGGGCGTGGTGAGCCCCGGAGGAAGGGGGTAGCAGTGCGGTGAGCCCTGAGAGAGGGCAGCGCTACGGAGAGGACCCCAGAGAGGGCGAGTATATATTTGACAGACCAACGTCTATTCCAGCTGCGAGGCTTGGGGCGTGGTATAAGGGGTGGTTGGAGCCACGCATCGCCCCTAAGGCTAGGGTGTCCCTGAAGCACCTATCATAGAGTGAGACCCCATAAGGGGCCCGGGAAACCACGGGGTCTGAACCAACACCAAGAAGTGACCAAGAGGGCGTAAGGCAGCCTCCCAAAATGATCTAAACATCAAAGACGTGGCGGGCGAGAATTAGAGGGTGCCCTTGGGCTGACGGGCACGGAGAAAGGGGCCTTAAGGAGATCACGGCCCTCCTGGAGGACCCCGCCTGTGACACCGAACAACGCAGGCGCTCAGAACCACACTCGAAAACGCTGGCCTCTGCAGCTTGCACCAGGAGGATGTTGGGATTCATGGGTATTTCCTTCCTCGCCAAAGCAATACATTAAAAGGACTGCATCTACCAGAGGTGGTACAGTCGCCCACTCTGGCAATCTTCAAAAAGCATCTTGATGCCCACCTTGCTGGGGTCATCGCACCCCAACGGTCTTTCCTGCCCAAGTGCAGAGGGGGCTGGACCTGATGATCTTGTAAGGTCCCTTCCAGCCCCTAACATCTATGAATCTTAAAATGCCTCTATCTGTGCACCTGAAGTCAATGGTGCAAATGGATCAAAAAGGGTAAGAGCAACCTGGGGACATCAGCAGTGCTGGACTGGGTCAGACCAAGGGTCCACCTAGTCTTCAACAGCGCAGGGGTGGATGTTATAGAGGGAAAGCCCCAAACTGGATCTCTCTAGAGTGATCCATGCCCTATTCAATACCCTCCCTCGCATCCACCACCTCTGTACACGTATGTCTGTATCCCGCAGGGACTGCTAGGTATCTATATTTTACCATGTGCTTCTTCGATTCATTGCAGGTCCAAATAAACAGAGGGCCTGGGCCCATTGGAAAACCCCTCCCTGGACCACCCCCAGGCCTGCGGGCCCTTTGCAATCTCTTGCAATGAAGAGCCAGGCTGTCAGCTGTCTGCCAGTCGGTGAGTGCCTTTTCTCAAGGTATCTACCTCCTGCCTGGGGACAGAGCCAGGCAGATGCTCCTAGCAAACAGCTGTACTTAAACTGTCATGTTTGCATGCAAGCTGTGTCCCCAAAACAGTTCACAGGTATCAAAGAAAGCAGAAAAACCTGGAGGCATAAGCCAGATAGACCTGCCTGAGATGGAGAGGCCAAACTGTTGCAATCAGACAGCTTCTGGGATGGGGAATAGAGTCTTGCAGTTCGGGGTACCTTTTCTTTCCCCACTCCACCCATACAGCCAAGAGGTCTGCTTCTTCTTTCATCCTCCTGGGGCAAAGCAGGTGCCTCACCTTGCACTGGTGACAGCAGGTCCCATGGGCGCACTCGGCGCCAGGCTTCAGAGAGCAATCGGCCGCATTGCAGCAAGGATTATCGCACTCCTAGGAGGGAGAGAGGCAGGGTTTAGAGGGCAGAGATGGGAATCTGGGTCTCAGGGCAGGACTAGGCTGTTCTTGCATGGAATGAATGACATGCAGAAGTGCATCCTGTCTTCCTGCACAGAGCTCCTGTCCTGACCAGAGCCGCTCCATGAGCAGGTGTCAGTAGCAGGCTTTGGTTGGACCCACTGCTGCAGGGGCAAGACCCATGGAGTCAGCACACTGCAAATACATACTACTGTGCTGCACGCAGAGCTAGGTATGGTGTCGGTCCTGCATAGAGTGCATAGGTGGGTTTGTGCATGCACGTTACCTCCACCTCTCCGCAGTCGCACTGCTCCCCATCTTCCAGGTAGCCATTTCCACATCTTTTCCCCCCGACCAGAGTACGGGTGTCGGGCATGTTGGAGAGACACATCCCCCCGCCTGAAAGCAGGTACCGATCCAGCTCCTTCTCGTTGCACTTGTTGAACACCCTGGGGAACGGGTGCCTGGGCACAGAACAGGGTGGAAGTTAAAACAAGAAGCAGCACAAAGCAGCCGTAATAACCGGGGGCTGCAACTTCTGCGAAGTCTTCGGTAGCAAGTGTCTGAGTCAACTGGATATGAATGCGTGAGAAAACAGGGAGCCCAGGGTTGTTCCTCATGAAAACGAAGCCTGAAATCCCCCAGGGGTTTGTGTGTAGCTTTCCCTTCCCCTTCCTCTCTATCTGCTGGGACTTCTCTCACGCGAAACACATGGGCTGGTAACTTGGCCCAGATCCATGTGCTCCTAAACCACATCCAGAGTAAAATGGCAACCTCACATTATTAACCTGTTCCTGCTGTCCAGTGAGTTCTCATTCAGCAGAAATGAGTTTCTTGAATGAATGGAGTATAGGTTGTAGCCGTGTTGGTCTAACATGCGATATCTTGTATTAGACCAACTCAGATATGACTAGACCAACCAAATTTGATACAAGACATCGGATTTACCCAAGGAACCTTGTCTGTCTTTAATGAATGGAAGCACATGCATGTTCCCAGACTTTCACGTCCCATAGCTTCATAGCTGAGCCCATGCAATCGCATCCTCTTCCAGGTAATCACCTTCCCCTCTGCTCCCAGCCTCTGTCATACGTGTCGGAGCACCTGATGCCATCCTTCCCCCTTCCCTCTCATTGCTATCCCTCCCTCACTCAGAAACAGCTTCATCTGAAATCGCATCACATAATGTACGGTGCTGCCCCCTCCTCCCCGTGCGTCATTCCCAGTGAGCCTAGCAATCAAGTCAGTTGGTTCTCCTCCGCAAAAGACCCCGAAGGACTGACTCACCCTATTGCAGCACCCATGATGCAGCCTCCGTCCTCAGACCGGGCAGTGCAGCAGCCACTCGAGTCGTGATTCATGCCAAAATTGTGCCCCATCTCATGGGCAATGGTGGCGGCCACGCCGATGGCACTGGAAGAGTGATCCTGTGTAGATCAGGCAGGAGGGTCAGCATTTAACCATCCTGTTCATAACAACACAAGAGCTAGCGCCCGGGCAGACCACAGGGCCATGTAGTCTAATGTCCTGTCTCTGACAAGGACAGGGAGAGGATGCTTTAGGAGAAGGATATGGGATGCAGGGCAGCTAAGCTGTGACTTTTGTGGCTTATAAAGAAGATCTTTAGTTTGGGTATTAGGAAAAACTCTCTCACCAGGAGGGTAGTAAAGCACTGGAGCAGGTTACCCAGAGAGGTGGTGCAGTCTCCATCCTTGGAGCTAAACAAAGCTGTGGCTGGGATGATGTAGCTGGGGCTGGTCCTGCTTTGAGCAGGGGGTTGGACCAGGTCCCTTCCAACCCTCATTTTCTGTGAGTCTATGATCTTGTTAGTGATCAAGAGCAACTCACCATGTTCACTCCTCCCGACTGGAAATCCGAGCACATGGCCATCAGCGGGGCCAAGCCAACCGTGGTCCCACGGAATTGCACCCCGCTGAAAG
>NW_005842555.1:63066-89558 GCF_000455745.1 Alligator sinensis
GTTTCCCGCAATCCCAATCCCTACGAACTCACTGCAGCCCACAAGAAAACAGCTTTCTCCGCAAGAGCTTTCCCTCTGTTTTAGAGTTTTGTTTCAATGCCCCACCACCTCCCACTTGACACGTTCATGCCAGGCCAATCTGCCTGTATCCTGGCACAAAGGCAAAGCAGACAGACAGTGAGCACAGAGCCCTACTCCGGTATAACATACCTGCCTCCACTCTAGAATTACCCCAGGAAAAAGCACTGCCAAATGTTCAGATCTGCAGGGAGCCCGGACAACATAGCCAGATCTGATCTGCAGGCCAAGCATTGAACACCCCTGGTTTAATCCATGATCAAGCATGCCAGACTGTCCAATCATCCTTACAAACTATTGCTTGTAATGGTTTGATGCCAGCCTTGGCGAAAGAATGACCTCGTGAATGTTGGACCAAATACAGAAGAGCATCTTCTCTGGCAATCCACCCGGACCCAGGGCATCCCCAAAGAGCATGGGCTGAAGACCCACGCAGCGCAGGCAAGTTTAGCGAAGGTCCTTAACCAGCGCAGGGCTTTGATTTGAGGAGTTTCCAGTGAGCTGGACAAGGCCCGTTTTGCAAGCTCTGATGCAGTCATGGTAGGTTTGGGATCATGAGGACTTAGGAAAGTCCCAGTCCAGTGAGTGCCAAGTGCCTTCTCCAAGGGGCACAACCCCCTCTTCCTCCACTGATGTCTACGGCTCATTTTGTGACGCAGGGGTTCAAACAAGGGTGCCCGCACCAGTGTGCAAATGCACGCGCAGGTTGGCACACGCATTATATAGCGACTGCAATCAGTCCCTGCTACGCGTGTTCCCTGTGGCTCCACACAAATTGAAGCCTGCCACTGCACGTGCATTTTTGCCTGTACTCTCGTGCATGCCCTTTTCCAAAAACCCAGCCTGGTGACCCCTCCAACACAGGAAGCCTTTTCCCCACTGAGTGATGCCCGCCCGGTGCTACGTCAACCTATCACCCAGATCCTCAGATCAGTATGTGGCTGCCCAGGGGTTTCCCTTGTTGGATGGATGGTGCAGTTTCAGGGCAAGCGACGTACGTGATGAGATGGGCATTGTCGTGCTTCCTGCGTGCCAGCTGCTTGTGTCTCCATGCCAGGAAGGACCAAAGGGTGGAGAAGGGGTTCTCGGAGACGTCGCACTGATCCCGGTGGTTCCAGATGTCCAGCCCAACCAGGGCAACCCGAATGTTTAGGGCCTTGTAAAACTGCAAGAGGAAAGAGCTGATGACGTGGAGTTTTTGCCTCGTTTCCAACCAGGCATAGAAACCTCACTCCATATGGGACGCCTAGGCCAGAGAAGGGATGCTCTGGAGAAGCAGGTTGTACCTGAAGAGCTTGGCCTCTGGCTTCACCCCAGCCAACATGAACCCTTCTCAAAGCACTTCAGTAGGAGGATCTGCCACCAGCGCACTGTCCCCAGGGCTAAGGTGCAATAGAGGACACCTCCCGTTTTCCACCCTCCCACATTGCACAGGGGAGTCGTGGCGGAGACTCCTCCTTCCCAAGGATGGTCCATCCTGGATTGCAGGTTCTTCCCCCAGACCCGCGTTGATCCAGCCCGCCTCACCTTATCCACATAATTCGCCACCTCCACTAATCTGTTCCTTAAGTCCCCGTGGTACTTCTGAAACTGAACAAAATAGGAAGTCCATGTCATCCCCCAAGCAAGAGCTGGACGCGCGGTTAAGCAATGCTATCCTGCGACGACTGAGGTTGCTACCCCAATGCTTAGCTGGCCCATATATATACTCCCCCCTCCACCCCAATCTGTTAGACTGGCCATAATGTATGTTTTTTGGTCTTATAATTCTTCTCCATGCCTCAGCCTCCCCGCCAGCTGCTGACACACCACAATGATACTGGCATTAAACAAACACATCCACGGTCAGACCCTCGTTGACCAGATGTTCACATAACGGCCTGGCTAATTTGCCGTGTTGGACAGAAGGTGAAGTAGCTTCATGCCTCGAATCAGCACCACCAAAGCACTCGTCACAGAGGATTAATTACACCCCTCACTTCCCTGAGAGGCAGCATGGTTTGATTGCTCCATTTAAAGCAGTTTTGTTCCACTTGTCACATCTGGTCGATAAGGCGTTCATGTGGCAATGTTTAACTTCCTTAAAACAAGTTGCAAAAAGTCCTCTCACAAACAAAAAGGGGGCATGGAGCTCTCTCTGGAAAGGCAGGGCATTTTTCCCTTTAGATGTGGGTTGGGAGAAACCAGCACCAATCATTTCCATGGCTTCTAAACTGGCTCTGCAGCGAGAAGAGGATGAGGAACATCTGGCAGCGCCTGGATAAGCTGCACTTTCTCACAGTCTTTGCCCTCTCCCGGTGCCTCGCAGGAGAGAAACGCATAGGTTCTGCCTCTCTCATTTCACTCAAAATCAATTTGAGCCCCTGGCCCTGCAGGGCCTGCCTGCTCTATTTTAGGATCAAGTGGTAAATTATGAATGGGGTTGGCCTCCCCTACTCCGTTCTGGAGCATGAACTGATTAGCCTGGTTTTAAACAGCCTTGGCAGGAAGGTTAGATTTCCAGCCTCCCAAGCTTTCTTCCAGCCAGCCCTAAACAACAACGGAGACAACAGCTGATAACTCAAACTGCTTTTGGGATGCCACGGGCCGGACTGTCAGCTGGCTCAAGTACCGCACGCATCTCTTACCTCTGCATAATCCGCCACCAGCAGAAGCTCCACGTACTTCATAGGCTCCGGAGCCGCCCGCCTGGCCTGAGCAGGAGCACGGAGGATTAGTTCCAGCCTCTCCCGGGAAGCACGAGGGATTTTTCACCCTGTTTGAAACCTGTTTTTCTGGGGCCAGTTTCCTCGTGGACCCTCCCCCTTCATCCCACACTGACACCGGCTTGTTCTCAAGAAGTGGCCCGAGCTGCTTATTTCTACCCTCCCAGTCCCACCCCAAAAGTACCCCCATTGCCTCTTCCTGAAGAAAGGTGCTTGCACCCCAAAGCTTGCAAAGAACAATTTTTCCAACTATTAATTCATCTAATAGGGCACCTGTACACACCTTGGGGTTTAATCCTCATTAAATTAGATAGGTTTATAAAATTTAAACTTGTTTACTTTGGAGCGTCGCAGCAGTGTTTGCACATACTAGATTTTCAAAGGAATTAAGCCTGGTCCCCGGCTGGTGCCTCAGAAGAGCGGGGAGGTCCAGCGCTGTGCCCCGCCCCCTGCCCCCAACCCAGGATCCCCCACCCCATGTCTTGCCACACAGCTGTAAAAGCAGGGAGCCGACAAATGGCACAAGAAAAAAAAAGCAGAAGCAATTAGAAAGTGGAAGCAATTTGAAGGGGTGAACTACAAAAAAGTCACAGCACCATGTGGTGGACAAACAGGCTTATTACATGTTTTTGAGTGCCTTTGTGTTTGTATGCAATGAATCCAGGGATGCAATGCTTTAATTCTCAGCGAGCCAAACTAAACTACGTCCGAGGAGTTTTACTTTAATACACCAGAAAGACTTTTGAAGCATCCAGAAAACCCGCTCCTGCAAACAGTCATGCTACTGCAGCACAAGAAAGGGCAAAAAAACATAGTGTGTACAAACGCCCATAAAAGATATCACGTCTACCCAAAGAACCTCATCTGCCTGCATCCTTAGACCAACATGGCTACAACCAACTCCACCTTGCTTCTGCTTCCTCAGGTCTGCCCTACGGAGATGGCAGGACAATACGAGAGTCCTCTTGGTGCACAACTCACCCGGTGAAGGGTCACATTCAGCGGCCTCACAAACTCCTGGAGCCGGCGTCTGTCTGTGGGCTCAGCGTGCTGGTACCCACAGGACCCAGGTGGGACCTTCAGGTGCTCCAATCTGTAGACCCAGTGCTGCTCCCGGCTCTCAGGAACGGGCTCAATGACATAGCTGAGGTTGGGGCTGAGGACGATCAGACCTCTGCAAACAGGGGAGAGGAAGAGAGGCCTAAACATTCGTGCATTTACTTGCAAGACCATAGTTCAAGGAAAAGAACAGGAGCAAGGAACAAAAAGGTAATCCTTGGTGGTTTTTGCTGTGACCTAGACCCACACAAGGCTCTGCACTTTCATTCAGGCCATGGGAAGCAAATAAATCCTGGGACAATTTTCAATTGACAGGTCACGTCTAGTTTCTTTCCCATTTCTCCTCACCAAAAAGGTCTATTGTGTTCACTGGTCAACAGACAAGCACCGTCCCTCCCATGCCTCTGAAGCACAGCCACGGAGGGGCTGGGCATGCCCAAGGCATCCAAAGGAAACCCTAGACCACCTAGAAGAGATGGGCACCTAATTCTCTTAGACCGCTGTAGAAACTCCAGCTCAGGTGATTAATAATTTGTCTGTAATGTGCACCAGTGATTTAGGTCTTTTCATTCAGAGACCCCAGAGCACTTGAGCTAAAAACAGATTTTTGTCAGATCTTTCCAGGGGATAAAGCCTTTTATTCTGGGATCTTACAGGACCCATAAAATGCCGGTAAAGTCCCAAGATAACACCCACCCCTAACAAGAGGGGGTGCTAATTCCAGTTGCCTGCCATTCAAACTGTGGACGTGACTGTCCTGGGATAAACTCAGCATCTGTTTTTAGCCTTAGAAATGGGGGCAAGGCTTACTACCCACATGGCACGTGGAGCACTTCCCTGGTGTGGTATTTTGGGGGTGTTTTTTTGTTTTGCACACACTTGAATCTCACCCTGATTGCACAGATGGAGAAGCCTCAGCTCGGCTGCCGCTGCCAGCACCGAACGAACAGAGCTCCAAGGAGGCCAAGAGATCCTATTTTTATCTCCTTTGCGCAGGTTTCATCTCACGTCAGTCCCAGGAGACTGCAGGGCTTTGCAGGGATGAAAACGAATGCCAGGGAGCGACAGATTCTTACCGGGGCCTCTGCAAAGATTCGCCTGCTCCCAGGTGCCCAGGCTGCTCTGACCCAGGCCCCTTCCAGCCATTTATCCCACCTGAGCTCCCCTGCCTGGCCTGACTCAGGAGACGAAACACAGCATCATATTTAGCAGGGCAAGGGGCTGATAGGACAGAGCTGCAAGGGAACCATAAATAATGACTCAGGCCAAGTAAGGCTCTTTCCTCGGGATCTGCAATTGCACTCAGAGCGCGGTCCCCGAGGAGGGAGCTGGCCAGGCTCTCTCGGTTGCACAGGTTATAAACCTGCTCTTTCAATTTGATGGCTGCTGGCTGCAGCAAGATGTCCAGGGACTAGGGAAACACGTGGCAGCGTCACTTGGGCGTGCGTGCAGGAAGGCTCTTCCTTCCTCCACATGGCTGTGGCCCCGTTCGGATGAAGGGGGCTGCCCCAAGGAGAGCAGGGGATGGTCCTGTTGCTGTCAGGGATCAGGCAGGGCATGCGCAGAACCCACCGAGAGCTGTACTGCTGGGTTTGCTCCTCACGGAAAGGTTTCCTCATTACCTCCTTGCCTTCCTGGCCCAGAAGCTCCACTTGGACCGATACAGCAGTTTCCCATGCAGGCATCTATTACTGTGGGGTCTCTGGACTCTGTGGCCCTGATCCTGCAACAATCAACCATAAGCATACAAAGGGTCCCGTGCCCTCCAAAGCCATGGGCTGATGGGAGCGTGTTTCCTACGTAGGCCATGTGGTTCACTCCAATGATATTTAATATGCACCTGAGTGGGGACAACTCTGCACTTAACAGGGTTTGTGCCTGCCTGGCCCAGTGGAAGATGTACGACTTTGCAGATAGGATGCCTCCCCTGGGACCTGAGCGTGCAAAGTGAGAACAGATGCATGCTCTGGTTGCTACGTACACCCAGTCGAAGGGTCTCAAACCATTCCTCCAGCATCCACGCAGCCCAGATGTTCAACAAGCCATCATCGTCTCCTCCGCCCCATGGGAGAACGGGGGCTAAACCAGGTGCCAGGCACAACACCTGCGCTTCCTGCTGCGGATTAGTTACTGCAAACCCCAGGTGGCCACGCTGCGCCCTGTTTATACCCCCAGAGAGTCTGTCTATATTAAAATCGCTTGAGGTCATTGAGGTTTTTTTGGCAAGGTCTGCTGTTTCCCGGTTGGCCTCGATCCCACCAGCTTTCAACCGGCTTTTGAATGGAGCCAACCACAAACGGTCAGCGTCCTGTTTACAAACAGATGCGAAGTCTCCAAACTGAGCACGACAAAGCTGCGTGCGGCACTCGGGGCCCAGATCCCAGCTGGTGCCCATTGTGAATGGGACTCCATTGTCTTCAGGGGAGGCACCGCTGATTTACACCGCCTGGAAACACAGCTCTTCTTTTGTTCCCCCCAGGACTCCAGATGCTACAATGAAGGTGAGGTTTTAAAGGCACAGACTCAGCCTGGGACCAGGCCGGCTGGTACAAAGAGCCAGCGGAGCTCACCGCCTTGGAGGAAGCTCGTGCTGTGCTGCATGGATGCAATTGCTTCCTTACCCATCCCTGAAGGTGCAGAATGCCTTGGCGAGAAATTCATTACTGTGATGACTACTCTGAGCACCCGCGATGGTGTTGGCTGTGATACCCAGAGGCCCTGCTCTCAGGTGCCTCATCCAAACAGCAAAGCCAAGAGCAAAAGGACTATAGAGCAGGATCTGTTTCCAATGAACAGGCAACCTCATCCAAGTGCCGGCAGTATGAGTCTAGCACCCCAGCTCACCCGTGCAAGCTCAGAGGACAGTGTCTCTAGAGGACGGACCCTGCACTGTGCAGGGGTGGAAAGCTGCATACGACGGTGCTGAGACGCAGGGACCTTAGCCACGTTCACAGCAGCACCGCCGGCATCGTGCCAAAGACGGGTCATAGCTACAGCTCGTTAAGTGCTGCAGGCTGCACTTCACATGTGGTTCATCTCCCAATACAGCCATGAGCCAAGCTCCAGGTAGCAGGACAGGACCCCCTTGTCTATGTAGGACCTGCAAGGCAGTGTGGCTAAGCAGGGACCGGGGACCAGGGCTCTATTCACAGGTTTTCTGGGTGACCCTGGGAGCCCGAGGGCTGCACGAGGGGCCTGCCCTGAGGCCACCGGAAGGGACTGATACGAGGGGCCGTCAGACTTACCGCAGCCCCGTGCACGTGCTGAGCGCGACGCTGGATTGTCCCACGCCTCGGACGGCGCCGTGGTAGAAGCAATGGTCCTGGAAGGAAAAGAGGAGATAGTCAAGGGGGGCTCAGCTCAGGGACTTCTGGTGCTGGGGGTGGCTGGGCAGAAAGCACCCGCTGCCCTCAGGACCCAGCATCACCGATCCCAGCTTCAACCCTCTCCACAACGGTCCCTGCCACACCTCAGACAGCCAGGAGTTATCACAAAGAAAAAGCCCGGGGGCATGTTGAGTCCAAGCCAGCCTCTCCGCTCGGCCCTGGGCCTTTGCATGAACACGCTTTGGACTAATAAAATCAATGGTGCTTTAAGGCTCCCAGCGGCTGCAGCGCTCAGAGCCCCATCCCAAGCTTCCCGAGATCAATGGGCGTCTGTCTATCGGCGAGTCAGGAAGGGTGATCTCATGGATTTTTTCTCTTTTATTTTTAAGTCCAATGCACATCTTTGTGCCACTGCGGCAAAACGGCAGCAGGGCCCTGAGATCAGTAATTCACAGGGATGGTTGTGAACGCGAGCCAGCTGGCACGGCCTCGCCTTGCAGGAGGTGGCGGGAGCGGAGCTCCCCCCGAGCCAAGGGCAGGCTCGATGGCACAGGGGGGAACCCCAGCCAGCTGCAGAGTCAACCCGCACATCTGGCTGCAGCCTTGGCAGATTCCACAGGTCGTCCCCTAGCATTTCCCCCCAGGCCGCGCCCATCTTCCAGCCCAAGCCAGTTGCAAACTCAGGTCCCCGGAGAATGGAGCCTGGTGACTTCTCCGCTCCCTCTCCCTGGACTTCACCTACACGCTTCACTCGCTCCCTGGACTTCACCCACAGCCTGGGCACGTACCGTGCGGTTCAAAGTGACGGTCTGGGGCACTCCAGCCGGGGTGTAATGGGTTTCGGTGTAGCCTGGTGCAAAGAGGTGCCTGCCAATAGCAAAACAAAGACACAAACAGAAGGGATCTCTTGAGCCTTGGCATATCGCGACCCCACCGGCTCTTCTGTGCTGGGATATCAGGCACCAGCCTCCACCGACTGCTCTGGAAGTCGAAAAACGTCCTATAGGCATTGCACCAGGCTCCAAGGCATTTAGCGCGCTAGCTCTTTGCAGCCAGGAGTGCATACACAACCCGGCATCAATCAGAGCCTCATCCCGACCCATGTTATATGCTGCTCCTCCCTGCACAGAGGGGGCTTCATGGAGAGACGGGCAGGAGTTCAAGGTGTGATGGACATGGATGCATGCGCTCACCCACCCAGAGATGATGCATTCAGAGGACCTTTATCTCATGAAACGCACTCTGCTGTGAAAGCGCTGGACCAGTCATCCTCCTAAGTGCTCTTTCAAGCCATTTATTTAATGACATGAAGATAACACAGAAAAGCCAGGCTCCACCGCAGAACAACCCCCACCAGAGCTAAATCCTTTATTGTGGTGCAGTCAGATTCTTCCTCCCCCTCCCACCCCCCACACACACACACACACTTCCTGCCTTATTTCAGTTCATTCATAAATCTTCTCCATTGTTTCAACACATGGTAAAGTGCAAAATTGAAATAAAAAACGCTGCAAAATGACACTGAAGCACAAACCGAGTGTCTCCGGAGCATTGGGACCCAGAGTTTGGGGTCAGTTTGCAGCTTGGGGGCAAGGCAAAAGCAGTGAATCCTGGACCCAAATACTGAGGCAGATTCCCCTGACGCTCGGGGCCATTCGTGTCCGGATGCTGCTACCAGCCTATTTCTGTCCCTGCTCCTGCTGCTGTCCTGAGGACGGAAGCAGGCAATGCTGCTGTGTAGCTCTCATGACCGTTTTTTGTCCTCGGAAAACTCTGGCAACCTGTCTAGGCCCTGATCTCATTCTCTTGATGTAGGCAACATTCCCCATCACATCAGCCAGGTGCTCAGGATTGGCCCAGGGGCTGTCAGAGGCAGCCCCATGCATGTTGTCGGCAGCATTTTGATTCAGCTCCAGGGGCGATGCCTCCTCCTCCTCCTCCTCCTCCACTAGACTGCTGATCTTGCAAAACGAGGAGATGCATATGCCCACAAATCAAGGCAGGGATAGACCTGAGAAGGTCACCGCACGTCTCCATCTCAGCAGCGTGCAAGCAGGAGGGAGCTCAGCCTAAAGCCATCGCCTCCTCTCCCAACCCCTGTAAAAGGATCGTGCTGAATAATCCCTCTATGGAGGATATTTATAAAGCAACACTGCCATCCTCTCTGCTATTTAGGCATCGCACTTGGCCCCTCTCGAGGATGCCATACTTGGGTGTTGCAATGACTTCCCTCCTCGCCGGCTCCTACCCTGCCCCTTCTCGTCACGGTTTGCTACACTGCACATTTCTAAAACGGGGCCTGCAAAACAGTGGGCTTGTGTCCTTCTTGGAGAGGTTCCCCCCACTTTATAAAGACGGCCTGGTGAGCTTGGTAGTTTGGCTCCTGTAACAAAACAAACAGGGTTTTTTTAGATAAGATAACTGGAAGTCTTGATGGTTGAATGGGGAATTAGCCTGTTTGTCACGCCAGAGATGCCAAGGAAGTGAAGCCTGATGGATGGAGAAGGGAAGGGGGTTTTATCCAGGCTATTTAAAATGCTTTCCCCCATCCTACATCAAACTCCAATCTTCTGAGGATAGCACTAGCTCTCTTCCTTATCACCCTGCTTCTACTAAAGGAGAGCACAGACCCAGCCAACATCTGAGTCACCTAAAAATGTCTTCAGTAAAACCCGAGCAAAAGTTTGCCCCCAGTCTCTGATATTCATAAGGCAAAAAAAAAACAGACAAAAATATTCAGAGGGACAGGGGGGAACTTCCCAAATCTCCATGCATTTGCATTTTCACAGACCTGCATTTGGCATATTAGCTTCTATTCCACCCAGGAGAGCACACCAACACCAAGAGACTCTGCCTGAAGAAGGGTGTTTGTACCCAAAAGCTTGCAAAGAACAACCTTTCCAACTTTTTAGTTGGTCTAATACAAGATATCACATCTACCCAATGAACCTTGTCTGCCAATTTTCTTTAGCACATCAGACAGAGGCTAAAAAGGGAACAAGCCCCAGCTTCTGTTCCTCTTGTGCAGGGCACCTTGAAGAGAGAGGGCCACACGTGCTTCGGCCCAGGTTGCATTTCCTTGCTTGCTCTGACAGTAAACCGCACTCTTGGAAGTGACTGGCAAGTGTTTCATCTCCTAAGACAGCCCTTTCCTCATTCCCAGGCTGCAACTCAAGATGTTTTGCATGGTGCAGACAGAGCTCCCAGCAGATAATGGTTCTTTTCAAGCGGGGAGAATAGGAAGCTGGGGTTTGGAGATGTGCCATTTGATCCCAATTGACATCTGGAAGTGCCGGCTTTCATCTCGGCTTTCAGACTCCAGCAAAGCTCCTTTCTGATGTGCTAATGCTCATCACCGGATCCCCTGCTCGGGGCGTAGGATGCAATGCTGCTGTTATCAAGCCTTTCACATCCATAAACAGCTGATCATAGAAACACCATGTGGCAGACAGACAAGGTTTCCCTATAATCACCTCCCTATCAGACCTTGTGATGACCTCCCTATCAGAGCTGGTTCAGAGTGAATCTGCAGAAACAAATGTTTAATCAACAAATTGCATCAACTGCCAGGAAATTGCCTTGAGCAACGAGCTGGCAGGAGGGTCTGGGCTGTGCCAAAGTCTCTGCTTAGAAGGCAGGACCTCACGTCGAGTAGTGAAAGAACAGGATGTCTAATGCCAGCACCAAAGGACAGCCTGTATTTACTGGCTGGCATTGCACCCCCTGATATCAGAAGGTAGCATGCCAAAAAAAAAAGGATCAAGCAGATGGAAGACCCCAGGCATCCCCTGTAGGATCACACAGAAGGAGCCAAACATGAAAGAGTTTTGTGGCCAGTGTTGTGCCGTTGGACACGACGGCTAACAGGTTAGCTAACAGCTAATGGCCAAGGTTATGGAAGGGAAGGGAAGGTTACGTGCAACCCCAAAAGGACCTTCCAAGAGGCGTGGATCTTGACTGGCCAATATTGCAAAGCCTGAATCACCTGCGCATGCCAACGGGAAGATCAAAAACAAACATGATCCCCTGGGGCTACTCTAAGGGCACGGATACATGCACGTGAAGTGCGGACGATGGAGCTCGTGCTCGTTTCTCAACTCCCTGGTGAGACCTGTATGGAGGAGGGCCTCGCTGCAGCAATGAAAGAGCCATTGCTTGTGCACGAGTCTGGAAAAACATCTAGTTTATGACAAAGACACAAGAAGAAGAACCGAGGGTGGATCCACACAGCCCTCCTGAAGCCAGGAGACAAGATACACAGGTGCTAGGTCTGATCCCAACACCGGCTGAGGGTCTGGCCTTTACTGCCCACTTGGGTGTTCAAAACTGCCCCTTCCTGCCTCCATCCCAGCTGCCCCGCACTAGGAGCTCCCCATAAACCTCCACAACCCCCCCCCCACCCCTTATAACAGGTGTAGCATTCGCAAAACCCCTGAAAGCAAGCAGGCAGCCACTGCCTACTCCCCAACCATCCTTTGCCCTTGTCCTCTCAACCTCTTCTCTCTTAGCATCATAGAAAAGGAGGGTTGAAGGGAGCTCAGGAGGTCACATCCAGTGCAACCCCCTGCTCCAAGCAGGACCAGCCCCAACTACAGCATCCCAGCTAAGGCTTTGTCCACCCAGGTCTTCAAAACCTCCCAGGATGGAGACTGCACCACCTCTCTGGGTACCTGTTCCAGTGCTTCACTACCATCCCAGTGAGAAAGTTGTTCCTAATATCCAACCTCAACTTCCCTTGCTGCAGCTTCAGCCCATTGCTCCTTGTCCTGTCATCTGCCCCACACTGAGACTATATAAATTAATTATTTACAAGAAATAATGGCCACAAGCTAGCAGAGAGCAGATTTAGACTGGACATTAGGAAGAACTTCTTCACAGTTCGAGTGGCCAAGGTCTGGAACGGGCTCCCAAGGGAGGTGGTGCTCCCCCCTACCCTGGGGGTCTTCAAGAGGAGGTTGGATATGCATCTAGCTGGGGTCATCTAGCCCCAGCACTCTTCCCTGCCTATGCAGGGGGTCGGACTGGATGATCTATTGAGGTCCCTTCCGACCCTAACATCTATGAATCTATGAGATCAGTCCAGCTCCATCCTCTTTGCAACCCTCCTTTTCTTATCCTTGGACCACAAGCCTGTCGAGGCAGGGACTGACTGTCCTCGGGCAGCACCCACCCTCACGGGGTGCTGGGCTATGACTGGTGGTCCTAGCACTGCAGAAAAACAATGAGTAGAAAATGATGGTAATCGCTAACAAAGTCACACTGGTTTGCACCAAGGGGTGGATATTGGTGGGAGCAGCACAGTTAAAGCTAGGGGCTTGTGCTGGGAATAACCTCCTATTCCATCTTGCAGGGTCAGAGTAGAAACAAACACACGGAGGATGTTTGCTAGTCCCCAGAAGACTATCTGACTTCATTTAGTATCTGATGCACTTTGCAGCTTCCTTCTCTCACCCTCAGAGTAGCGTGCCATGGGAAGTTGCTTAGATATCTCTTGTTCTCATCTCTTGGCCCACAGGAAATATTGCAATGCTTCTCAGTTTGCTGCAACCCCCACCTGAAAAGGGAACGCTCTGCTGCTGGCACTGGGCTCTTTCCCAGCGGGTCTCTACAGGGCAACTGCCCTAAGCACGCACACGCCGGAGGTTACATGACGGGCTCCAGCAATGACTCAAGTGCTCAGTGAATCAGAGAATCCTAGAAGTCGGGTCGGACGGGACCTTGTAGATCTTCAGGTCCGACCCCCTGGCTGAGCAGGAGAGAAACTGGGCTCAAGTGACCCCAGCCATGTAGGCATTGAGCTGCTTCTTAAAGACCCCCAGGGTAGGAGCCAGCACCACTTCCCTTGGAAGTCAGTCCCAGATCCTAGCCGCCCTGACTGTGAAGTAGTTCCTACAGATGTCTAATATGAACCTACCCTCCAACAACTTGTGGCCGTTATCCCTTGTTATCCCGGGGGGCGCTGGGGGAAACAAGGTCTCCCCCAAACCCTGCTGGTCCCTCCTAGTGAGTTTATAGACAGTCACCAGGTCCCCCCTCAGCCTTCTCTTGTGAAGGCTGAACAGGTTCAGGTCCCGTAGCCTCTCATTGTAGGGCCTGCCCTGCTGTCCCCTGACCATGCGGGTGGCCTTCTCTGGACCCTCTCAATGTTGTCCACATCCCTCTTGAAGTGGGGTGCCCAGAACTGGACGCAGTACTCCAGCTGTGGCCTGACCAGTGTCACATAGAGGGGGAGGATCACCTCCTTGGCCCTACTTGAGATGCACCTGTGGATGCACGATAGGGTCCGGTTAGCCCTGCCGACCGTGACCTCGCACTGTCAGCCCATGTTCATCTTGGAGTCAGTAATGACTCCAAGATCCCTTCCTGCCTCCGTGCTCTCAAGAAGGGAGTTTCCCATCTTATAAGTGTGTTGCAATTTAGCAGCAGCAGCCCAGGAATTATGTCCTCCAACAGTGGTGTCCCAAACCACGAGCTCCAGGACCAAGGCAACACTGGACAAACTTCTTCCAGCTGCAGGGCTGCTCCTGAGTGCTCCCAGCTCTCCCCTTGTGTCACTGCGTGTGGGGTAAAGCCCCAATAAAGCATTGCTTTCATGCTCCATTGCTTTGCTGCCGCTAGTCATAGAGACATCAGGCTGGGAGGGACTTCCAGAGGTCATCTAATGCAACCCCCAAATCATCATCCCTTCCCCAATGCATCAAACCGTTTTGCAAAACAACACGGTGCAATTCAGTGATCAAACAACCCCAGGCATCCTGCAGCTCCTGTTGATGAAGGGACTGGTATCTATGAGCATCCCCATGTCATTGAAAGGCTTTTTCGACACCAATGGATGGGGTCCCCAGGGTCCTGCAGCTGCTTTGTGCCATGCTGTGGGTCCTATAGCAGGCAATAGTGACTTGATGTACCCTCAAGTGCAGTCTTCCAAGGAAAAAGCGGCATGACTGGATGCAAAGGGGGCATGACTGGATGAAAAGGTGGCATGACTGGATGCAAAGGGGGCATGTCTCTGCCTTGCTGGTCCCTCATGCTGGGCCTGCTCGAGGCCAGCGGACAGCAAAGCAGAGCTCAGGCTGCTCTAACCCCTTATCCAGGGGGACCAGCCCTGTGCAGCAGCCAAGCTGAGCACATGCACTCCCCAACCCAGCCTCGCCCTCTGCAAAGCACAGCTGCCTCCCTGGGTCTGACCCAGCGCACCCCGACGTGTTGCTCTGGAGCCCGGACGCTGGGAGGAAACACGCTGCTCCCACCAGTTTTCGTGCAGCAGAAAGCCTCGGGGGCAAGGTCAGATCAGCTAGGGAGCCAAGTGAGCACAGGCCTGGCCCGGAGCCATCATGTACAGATGTCTTCAAGACTGCGCGACTGTTGGAGACGGGCCTGCGGCGATACGGGCCCCGCTCTGTCAAAGATAGCTTTGTTCTGAACAAAGCCCCCATCGCAGTGGAGGGCGGGTGTCCCGGTGCAGGGGTGCTGCTGTTTTGCTGCATCAGAAGCGGTGACAGCAGGGGTCACATATTTAGCAAATGAGGCTGATGGAATTGGCCCGGAGAAGGCGCATTATGTCATGGACCAGGACAGGCGCCCCGCGGCGCTCTCGCCGGGCAGCTGCCCAGAGCCCCATCGTGCGGAGGGGAGCCTGCTGCCCACCCAGGCAGAGGGAATCAAGGGAGAAGGGCCCAAGCTGTGAGCAAGAGCCTCTCCCTCCCCTCCTCCTTGTCCCCGAGAGCCC
This sequence comes from Alligator sinensis, assembly GCF_000455745.1. Classification (NCBI taxonomy): domain Eukaryota; kingdom Metazoa; phylum Chordata; order Crocodylia; family Alligatoridae; genus Alligator; species Alligator sinensis. The sequence continues at coordinate 77,964 of NW_005842555.1, forward strand.
TCAAAGAAGCGGGGTGGAAAGCCAGCTCCATGCACTGCAAAACAGGGACCGTCAGGAGGGGTCGGGGAAACAGGAACTGCCACTACGAGTGCAACACTGAGGCCAGGGCTAGAGACGTGCTTGAAGACCCGACTTCACTGATCTCATGGGCACCCAGCTCCTCAAGTGGCTTTGGAAAACATCAGCCTTAGTTTTCCCAGCCCTTTGGAGCCAATTAAATATATGCAACAAACACCCTTGACTAGCACGGTCCGGTGAGGTGCTCCACGGGGGGCTCAGCATTTTGTTGGTGCAGAGGTGCAAGACCCTGGTGCAAGCCTGGCTCGGCAGCAGCCGAGGGATGTGCTTGGAGACCCCAGAGCAGAGCACGTGGGAGCTGGTGCCCGTTCAGCAGCGTGAGACGTTGCAATGCACACGAGCATCTCGGGGGCATGGAAACAAAAGCGTTTCCCCCCAGCCCCAACATCGCGAGGCAGCAGTCTGCAGCTGCCCTGTGGGAAGCATCGGCTCTTTCTGCCTGGTCAGGGGACTGAAAAATGAGGTCTGAGATCCAGCTGTTAAATCTTTCCTCCTCCTCTTCTCTTCAAGAACGATAAATCTGTCCAAGCGCCCTGCCAAGAGCGCTTAAGGACACCGGGAATCCGTGAAACTTTATATACCCCACTTCTGTTCGCACGTTTAGGGGCCAAATTCTCCTCTCTCGCAACGAGGCCGCTCCAGCGGCCTCCGCAGACTCCCAGGCTGAAACAGAGACACCTTTAACCTCTCCCTTCAGTAAAATGTCCCCTATACGGAGAACCTCAGCTGACCCTCCCCATCACCTCCAGAATGGGACCTCTGGTAATAGCACCAGCCAGGGCTGCTTTACAAGGGCCAAGAGCAAGGGAGGAGCAAGATCCTGAAACTCTTGTGAAACCCCCCGGAGGGGAAAAAAAAACCTGACACTTTCTTAAATCGCTGAAATCCAACAAGGCTTTGGTGAGTCCCCCCCAGACTCAGCCTGGGACATACGGATCTCACTTGCTCAGACCCTCTCCTGGGGTGAGCGAGAAGGCATTTATTTCTCTGGCAAAGTGAGCTGTAAAGGAAGGAGAGACGGGGTGGGGGGAAAGAGAAAGAAAGAGATACGATACCAGCCCTAAAGGTAAAAACCAGCATCTTGTTTGCAAAGGGCTGTGAAAATCAGAGGTGCAGACTCCCATGGGATTTATCAGTGATCTCCTGGGTGGGGCAGGATCAATTAGGCAGAAACAATAGCACAGTTTGCATGGACTCGGCCAAGGAAAACACACGCCGCACAAACACCAGCTGAGGGGAAAGAGGGCAGGAAATGCACTTCCTAGACAGACGGCTGCAGGATTTGGGGGGGCGGAAATAAGATAGAGCAGTTTGCTTCCTTACCCCCTCTGCCCCCACCCAGGACAGAGACCCTGCACGGAGAAGGAAGAGGACAGCAGTTGAAATCTCCAGATGCTGATTCTGCCCTGACTTGGGGGGTCCAAAAAACTTTTGCAAGACCAGCAGAGTCGGTCAGATGCATCCTGCCAGCTGTCTCTGCTACAGCCTCTCCTGCGAGCAGAAAACCACTAGCGACCGATAGCACACAGCAAATCCAGAGCATCCTCCAGCTGGGAGATGGACAACAACCCCTCTCCCTCCTTGGAGACCCGAACCAGCACTGGGCAGTGCATGAGGCAGGAAACGGTGAAAAACAAGTGACCCCAGATCTCCCTCCAGTGCTTGTGCTCCAGACACAGGGATGTGGAGGGATGCACCTGGAAGTACCCTAGTTTTGCCTGTGAGGTACAGCAGCCTCAGATTGAACTGGGCCAGAAGCAGGGACTGCTCCTTCTCTGTCCTAGAAGGCCACCCATTCTCTGCCGGCTACGTTACCGCTTGGCAACCATCCCTTGTGCTTGCTGAGAAATGCCCGGGGTGGCCCTGATCTTGGCTGTGCTGCAAAGAGGTCACCAAATCTCTTTGGCCCCCCCAAAAAAGGCTGCAGCTGCATTGCATGAGCAGGGGTTTCTGCATTGAGAGACTGGCCCTGCTCGAGGGGACAGTTGCCCCGCGTCGACCTGCCACACACTGAGGGCTCCTGCATAGCGTCCCAGCACCCCTCTGTCTCCAGCTCCGAGCTGGGTCCTATTAACACATGCAAATGCCTGAGAAAAGCCAGCTTTCATCCAAGTTAGAACTCAGCTTCTTCCATTCCTCAACCGCAGCCAAATCTCAAGCTTTTTTACAGGCATCCCTCCATATAATCTGCTATCTGCGAAGCCTTGGGCTTTCCAATCCTGCAGCTGCAGGACTTGAGTGCCTCTGTGACTCGTTAAAAAAGATTTGAGCAGCATTGGGCATTTGGGGATATTCTTTTGCTATGAGTCAGAGGTCTTGTATGCTAGCAGCTAACTTCTGGATCAAAATTGTATTCATACAGACCATTTTCATACAGACCAAAATAAGGAAAAAATGCAAAATGGTGCATCTTATACAGGGAAACTATGGAATGAAATCTTTGTAAAAAAAAGTTGACCAAAATTCAAACAAATTTTTGTTAAAAACTCCTTCCCACAAATATATCCGGGGGAGGGGGTGTACATCTTATACACCGGCATGTTTTATATATCAGAAAATACATTAATAGTAATATGGGGTATTTTTGGAGGATAGAGAAAACGGAAGACGGGTCATTAGGGGAGCAGAGCTCCTGTCCCTGCCTTTGCTATGGACCTCAGATGAGGCTTCACGCTGCAGTGCTCTGCTGGACGGTTATCTAGAAGGGCAAAGTCGTATGAGAGCACCCACAAAGTTCCTACAAAGTGACCCCAGCTTTTTTCTTCTAGTTTCATTACCCCTCCCTTTTTTGCTCTGCAGACCTATAAATAACTAATTTACATGTCTTTGAAAAGGACATCAGAGTGATGGCTGTTTCTCTACAGCAGTGGTTTTCAACCTTTTTTCACTTATGGACCCCTAAAACATTTCTGAATGGAGGCGTGAATCCCTTTGGACATTTCAAATGGAGGTGCAGACCCCTTTGGCTTGGAAGCGTGGGTATTCACATACTTTTGATTGCCTATAGTCAGCTTTTTGCAGGCCCCTTAGACATAGTCTGAGGACCCTCAGGGGTCTCAAGACTACAGGCTGAAAACCACTGCCCTAGATACTTTTCTCAGCTGCTGATAGAGAAATAACATGCCACCGGCCTTGTTGCCTGCTCACCTCAATTTCTTGTCTTTTTTAGGTTTCTCTAAATATAGGCCTTTGCCTTCACTCCTTGCTCAGGCAAAACTCCCAACGCAGTCAGTGCTAGGAATGATTTATTACAGAAGATACCAAATAAGTATACTGTATTTTCACAAAAAGCATTAAGACTTCAAAAAAATGCCTCTATAGTGTGCGTGTGGGTCCATCTACATGTGCACTTTACTGCGAAGCGGACTAATTAGCTCTGCAGTAAAGCGTCACTGTTTACACATGCGCCCATAATAGGGCGCAATGAATTAATTAACTCTGCTGCAGGATAGTCCTGTCCGGGACAAGTACAGTGGAGTCGTTAAGTTTATTGCTGTGTGCTAATTGCACCCTGTGCGTGAGCGTGTACGTGTGTGTATTTTGGAGACTGGAGGTCTTAGCTCAGGAAGTAAACACAATGCTGTGTGACCCTAATTCATTTACAAACTCATGCCAAAAGGCAGATTTCTGATGGAAAGAGCAAGACAGAGTTTCCCACGAGGCACCTGGAGATTATGTCATCGTACTCAATTAATCTGCTACTTCCAGTCTAACAGGACTCTTGACTTTTGCCAGCTCCTGTTAGACTGTAAATAAACCCCTCTCTGCAGCGGAGCGCATGAATGGTGCAGACTATCTAAGAGCTAACAGTCCAGGGATCTAACCAGACTTCATTGGGTTTTACCCCATCTGCAGTAGCAGGCAAATAGCTTCCCAAGTGTCCTTGCTGAACAGTGTGTGTCAGTGTAGACAGGACTTAGCTAGCAATCCCAATGTCGTCTGCTCTCCCCCGTGCTACGCTGATACTTCCAAAATCAAAAAATGCCCAAATGTGACAATCTATAACGCTTGGTGCAGGTGCACGGGGGACCCTGCTGTGTCTTGGGTTTCTGCAGAGCTGAAATTCCCAGCAGCTTGTGATACCTCCTTGGAAAGAAAACGCCTCCTAAAATATATCTTCCCTTTGATCACTCATCTGATTTCAGGCTCAGATAGTGCCAAGAAAATGTAGGCGGCCCTCCAAACCAGCCCGCACATCAGCTCGGTTTGTAGGTCAGCAGAAATACCAATTACAGTTGGAGATTCATATTCAGAGGTTTTGTTTCGCTCGCAGTGAAAGAGAACAGCGATGCCAGGGTTTTGCCTGGTCAGAGAAGCCCATACAATATGCTAAGAGTATGGCACAGGCACAAGGAGACAAAGGTCTGACTTTTGATATTAATCAGAGAGAGACCCGAGATCAGCGGGATCAGGTGGAGAGGCTGGCAGGGAAGTGCTACCGTAGGCACACCCGCTGCGGAAAGCTAATCCACTTGCCTGGCCAAAGATCTGGTACAGAGAATAAAAAGCAGCAAAGCACCCTGCATCCAAATGCCAGCGGCAGAATTACCCTGGCTATGGCTACCCACGTCCTCCTGTAGTATCAGCTGTATGTAATATTGCTTTTAGCTCCTTCTCCTAAAACTGCTGTGTAGCCCTGATGCAGACCGCTAGCCAGCTGCTTTACCTACGAGGTGGATGCATCTCAGCAGTCACTGAAAGTACAAGCATTTCTTGTGCAATAGGATGAAAGGGAGGTATAGAAATGTAAGGGGGTATAATCATTCCTCCAGGGAGACACTGTGTATATTATGACACCTTGAAGTCTAATACAATGGATGAAATGTGTGTTAGAGCTTGTTAGGGATAAAGCACTGAGCACCTTGAAAGCAGTCCATTTTGCTAAGAGAGGGAATTGCTTCCTATTTCATGCAAGTGCTACCTGCTTTGTGGCAGGGGTGAAACTCCACTGAAGTCAACATTACTTTTCCAATCAACACCAGCTGAGACTCCAACCCAAAAATCACAGATGAGTGGGGGAGTGGGGTTGGAAAGGACCTCAGGGGGTCATCTAGTCCAGCCCCCTGCCCAAGGAAGGACTGTCCCTGACTAGACCCTCCCCATGTCTGCCTGACCTACTCTTAAAAACTTCCATTCTTATAATCTATTCTTATCCTTTGCAAGAGTAGCATACATTTCCACACATGCAACGAAGTCTAGGGAAGTCAGCGGAGGTTTCTCTGTTAACTTCACTGTGCTTTGCATCCAGTCCTTGCTCTAGCAAGCACACGGTTTGAATAGTCCACACCTTGACACGGGCACTTACTCATTCTTCTCAACGTCCAGGATGAGGTCCTTTCCCTCCGCTGTGATCTTGACTTCAGCTTTGAACGGATGCTACATGCAACAGAGAAACTGGCTGTTACACAGGCAACAAAAAGCAGGATCAGGACATATTTCTATTGACATCAACAAGGCAAACTGCTCTATCTGAAAGCACAAATCTCTCCTTGAACAGCTCAGCCCTTCCTCTAGAGGTGAGCAGCTTACCTTCACCTGTTGGGTCATAGATTTCATAGACATCAGGGCTGGAAGGGACCTCGGCAGATCATCGAGTCCAGCCCCCCGCCCAAAGGGCAGGAAGTCAGCTGGGGTCATAGGATCCCAGCAAGATAAGCATCCAGTTTCATCTTGAAGGTGTTCAATGAAGGCGCTTGAACCACCTCCGATGGCAGGCTGTTCCAGGCCTTGGGGGCTCGGACAGTAAAGAAATTCTTCCTTATGTCCAGCCTGAAACAGTCTTGAAGTAGTTTGTGACCATTCGACCTAGTCGTCATCCCTTGGGGCGCTCTGGTGACCAAACGTTCCCCCAGATACTGGTGGGTCAAGCAGGGCAGGAACAGACTCCAAAAGAAATATGATGTGTGTTATGCTTATAGGGATTTTGCACTACGGGTAGGGAACACCCTTGGATTTCATGGACAGCTTCACCACAGGAAGAAGAAAGCCTCCATGAAAACTCTGCTTGATGCAAACCTGCTTGATGCAAAAAGCTGCTTGATGCAAACCTGCTATTACACTTAAGCAAACAGAGGACACCTTCCATGTCATCCAAAGAGGGTCACCTTTATTTCAATGTAGTAATATAAGCCCAGCATCAAATAGGGCTGACCTTCTGCCTGAGGCATCAAGACTCATCTTTTCAAAGATCCTCACAGAGCTAGGTTTTCTCTTTCCAGGGAGTGCTAATGGTACTTTGGCACCCAACTGCATAAGGGACCTTTGGAAATCCCAGCCCTCACCTGGACAGGGTCTCACGATGGACCTAGTATTGATTTTAAACCTAGAAAGCATCTTTCTAGAGTCAATGCCAGAGCTTAAGCTACAACACTGCTCTCCCAGCCTATTATTAAAATAGTCTGCAGCAGCAGCCTTTAGCCTGAGAGCCACGGGCTACTTGTGGCAGACCAAGACCTGCTCAGTCACCAGCAGACTTAAACCCAGAAACGTGGAGTTGGGTCATGCAGCGATGATGCTTATCCATGAAGGAAACTTTCACAAAGCGACCTTCAGAGTGAAACACTGGTGAACTGCTGCTCTACAGCACATGAACCACCGGTCTGACCCCTGTACAAGAGTCCACTACCCAGGGAAAGGGTGGGCCAGATCATGAAGCTGTGTAACTCCTGATCTACAATACAGACTGCATTACACACAGTCTACTGCCAAGGGAAACCATGAAATCAGCCGTCCCGGGGTGGCTGTGCTCAGGTACAACACTCTTCGAAGGTGCTAACACAGCTTCAAATGTTAGTATGAACAAGTCCTTATAACCAGATACTACTGCATTTTCTGGGCATAGAGACAGCTCTGTATGCATTCACTGGCATGCGTCATGCCTATGGGGGTGGGAATGAGCTGGGAGAAGACAAACAGGTCTGTACTGGTGTGACATCTCTTAGGGAGGATGTCTTTTCTGGAAGGTGCTCCAGTAATTGATTCATTGTGACTATCTGCATTATTAGGTAGTGACTATCTGCAATTAAAATGGGAGGATGTGGGACAGGATTTGATGATTTCAAGCCCCCTGCTTATGAGAATGTGTCTGCTACTAGTGATCCGGACTTGTGGTAGAGGTGATCTCTTTATTAGACCAACTAAATTTTTGCAAATAAAATTATTGCATGACTTTCTACATGCATGAGATTTTTGCAAAAAATTAGATGTTTGCAAAAAAAAATTTAGAGATCCAAAATTTCGATTTTCCAAAAAAAATTAGATCTTTGCAAAAAAAAACAAAACACGTGCATTTCTACATGCAATTACTTTTGCCTCTGGACCAATATGGCTGCAATCTGGACACCTGCTACTAGTGATGTATCTTTTCTTGGTATTTTATTTTTACATTTTAATTAATTTAAGAGATGATGGAAGTACTGCCCAGTGCCCAGCACTCATGACTCATACAGCTGCCGTGAAGGATGCATCAACAATATGATAACATAATTTCTGGTGATGAAAGTGGTCTTATAAAGGAAGAGGATAAATTAACTCAGAGCCAGGAGCTATGCCATGATCTTCTCTTGAAGGAGGATATCTGCCGGGGATACCAGGAGAGCTTTGTCTGCGGGCGCTGTTGTAATGGCATCCTAAAATGTGAAGCTGGTGTAGAAATGACAAGGGGAAGCTATTTCCTCAGCGGTTTTGCTCAATTTTCAAAGGTATTTCATACCACAGAAATGGAGCGAAACACGGAAATGGCTATTGTTTTCGCCTATCGCTGGGGACACTCGTATGCCAACCCTGGGACCTATTACAAATTCCCTTTTCATGCCCATGTGGCAGGTCTCTGTGCTGATGTTCGGTCTCCTGTTAGTCCAGTGCCTGCTTGAAGACTACACAAGTCTTACCGTTGGCCTCCATCATGACTTTGGGTCGGGCCGGCAAAGCTGATGTGAAAGCGGACTAATAGGAGCGCACCTTTACCAAAGCATTTCAAAGGCCAAACCCAGGTTTCTCTGACAGCTCCAGGCACTTCTTGGCCCTTCTCAGGACTGGTCCATTGTACTGCTAGTGACCTACACTGGGAACGCCTGCAATCCAGCACTTTTTATGTGCCTACATGGCTGATGGTCTCCATAACATGCATGCAAACAGGATTGATTTTACCCTAGCCCTTTCCTTCTGTCCTTACCAATAATCCTCCTCCTTTTAGGGATCTGTTATTGGAACTAAAAAACAGTGCCAAGGTCCCTTGAAAACAACGGGGCTTTGCCGGAGTAAAAAGCAAGGAAAGCCATCAGCGTCTGAGCAGATTTGCAGAAGGGCAGGCCTTGCTCAGGTGTATTTCTGCACCTTGAGGAGAGATCTGAGAATGAGGGAGTCACCTGATGCACCCAAAATACACCCAGAGGGTGAGGTGGTGCAGTGGGAAGAAGTTCAGATGTTGCCCTGGTCCTCAGAGCTAAGAAGCCACCACATCTCTTAGTCCTCAGCCCCCACATCTGGCTAGAAAGGAACCTGCTAAAAGGCCTCATGGCAAGTTGGAGGGGAACTAAAGCCATTTTAGTTCCCCTCCATTCAGCTAATGAAAGTGTCTGGGTTTTACAAACAACATTGTAGTGGGGAAGTCACACTTCACTTCCCTCTCTCCTTTCGGTTACAAGGGCTGCGCGTACACGAGATACTAATGGTGCAGTGGAATAATTATCCTGTGCATTAATACAGCGGGCAAAACACACGAGAGAATTACTCTACTGCACATTAGTGGCACAAAAAAAAAAGCATGCACTAGCACTACTCCGCAGTAGCCCCAAGTGCGGCACATTAAGTTATTATTACAGGTACTAAACTTAAAGCACCGTAATTACGGCACATTAACGAACATGTAGACATGCCCAGGCTCTATTAACTTTTCTTCTTGGGACCCCGTACGTATGTGCTGGGAGGAAAGCGGGTCATTTTGTGGTAAGGCACCACGATTCAGAAGAACAGGGCTCTATTCTTCCCCAGCCCAGGGAAAGGCAGCACAGGCAGTTACGAGCTCTTCATGCTGTGCTCCCCAAGGGTAGGGAGGAAGTCTCCCTGTACAACGGACTCCAAGCAAAGCACATACCCACTGCTCCTGCAGCAAGACTGTGGTCCATATTCTGGGAGGAGGATAAAGCATCTGCTCAGAGTCCAGCTAACTCATGCAGCGGGCAGTGCATTACAGCCAGGAGTCAGGGAAGATCGCGGGTCCACTTCGCCCCGCAACGCTCCCCCATCACGAAGGGGCTGCAGAGCGGACTGGAGCACGGGGCTCAAGACAGACACCTCCCTGCTCTGCTGCCAGGTTTTCTGACATCCCAAAATTCAAACATTAGTGGCATGTGAAGACTGCACTACAAGCAAGAGATCCATCCTGGCTGTTTTGAAAATATTTTCAACATTACTGATCTCTCTCCTGTCAACATGGGCGTGAAGCCTACCTTGGTGCTGCTGAGGCTTCCCAATGCTCTCCACTGAGGAATGACCACTTCATGAGGAAACTCTGGGCCAGCTGCACTGGTTTCTCCTGGGAAACACAAGCAGCTGTTCAGAATCGAAAACAAATCACCCAGCCTCCCCACTGAAGTCAACAGCAGTTTTGCAGGGGGAGATATTGAGATGCATCAAAACCCAAAAGGCAGGCCAGGTTCTTTGGGTAGATGCAATATCTTTTATGAGACCAATGGAGTCATTGGGAAAAAGGGGTTCTGCAAGCGTTCGAGTGCAGTCACCCTTCTTCAGGCACAGGGAGTCTCTGCTGGAAGCTCTGGAATCATGTCGCTGTTAATTGCTCGGAAATGTCTTGGTTAATGATAACAGCTGAAAAGATGAGCTTTAAAATTGCACATAGTTTCCAAGAGCTGCAAGAAACCTCAGAAGTAGCTAGTCCAAGCCCTTCCCTCTGGGACAGAGAGGTTATAATAAATCCCAAGCAGACTCTCGTCCAATCTCATGGAGAAAATCTCCAGTGATGGAGTCTATGACGTCCCTAAGAAAATTGCCTTGTGTTGCTGTTTTTACACTGCGGTTTTCTTTTCTTGAGGGTCCAGCTAGGTTTGTTTTGCCGTGGTTAAACCCACAGGACAATGAGTTTCTATTAGAATCATAATGAGGGCCAGAAGGGACCTCGGGCAGCACCGTCTAGTCCAACCCCCTGCTCCGAGCAGGACCAGCCCCAACTACATCATCCCAGCCAGGGCCTTGTCTACCTGGGTCTTCAACACCTCCAAGGATGGAGACTGCACCCCCTCTCTGGGTAACCCGTCCCAGTGCTTCACCGCCCTCCTCGGGAGAAAATTTGTTCCTAATATGCAACCTCAATTTCCCTTTCTACAACTTGAGCCCGTTGCTCCTTGTTGTGTAAGACACAGACACAGCGGGACTCATTCTCTAAGTCACTGACCACTCTGACAATGATCCATCAAAGAAGTGCAAGCGTATCTTTAAGCAGAGGAGAAATCCTATGCAAGTTATACTGGACTATAAAAGTGCTTAAAGCAAAATACATGCTTCTTGAGACTATAAGCTCCATGGAGCAAGGGCTAACTGGGTGCTGTGTGGCAGGCCAGTGCCTGGTGCACCGGGTCCTGGGATGAATAATACTATCCCTAACAACAGTGGTAATAGGCTGGGTTGCCCGTGTCAGTGCTGCTTTGCTCCTCTAGCCAGGCTGTCAGTGGTGCGAGAGGCGCAGCGCCGCACGGCTGCACGAGTGGCTTTGCAGCATCTGACCCGGCTGCAACCTGGGGCCGAGTCTTCACAGCAGGCACCGTGGGGACCGCGAGCGTGTGTGGAAGCGGGGAGAGAATGGGGTTTTTACGCCCAAGATGGAGGTGAACCGAATGCCGCCTGCCCGCTCCATGCACACATGCAAATATGGGGGCACACACCGGTGGATACACGGACACAGACAGATGGATGCAGAGACCCACGGCGAGACACATGAACAGAAAGATAGCAGACACATGGACACGCACAAATGGACAGAGAGAAATACACACGGACACATGGATACATAGACACACGGGCAGATGGGTACACAGACACATGGCCACACGCAGACGGATACGCGGGCACGCGAACACACAGGTTGACACATGGATGGACACACGGCCACCCACAGATACACGGACACACACGGATGGATGCATGGATGGATACACGGACACACAGATGGGTATGTGGGCACAGACACAGCCACACAGATAGACCCGTGGATGGATACGTAGACACAGCCACACAGATTGTATCCATCCATGGGTCTTAGACACACAGATGGATACATAGACACAGACACACAGATAGACCCATGGATGGATGGATACATAAGACACACAGATGGATACACGGATGGATACGTAGACACAGGATGGATACACACACACAGACGGACACCTGGCTACACAGACGCTCACGGGGCTGGACACGCGCCCTCCTGCAGACAGACCCCGCGCGCGGACGGACGGACGGACAAGCGGCCCCTGGGCACAGCCGCACCCGCACCCGCAG
>NW_005842555.1:89799-91453 GCF_000455745.1 Alligator sinensis
TCCCCCCCCGCCCCTCCCGGCTGTTCCTTCCCCGCAGGTGCAGGGTGAAGGCCCCCGGGGAAAACCAAGGGACTTCCAAGCCCTGGAGGATCCCACCCCCGATGGCGCCCCAGATTCTTCCCCGTGCCCCTGGAAACTGCAGAGGATTGGGGCCACTCCAGCAACGACAAGTCCTTCCCTAAGGGCTTGGGCACGTTCTTGGGGGGAAAGGGGCGCCGGTTGCTTCCTAGACCCCGAATGCTGGAGGCTGCAAGGGAAAGAGGAACAGGGGACAAACCCTGCTCTCCCTTCCAGTGTGACACAGGAGACAGGCCTCCGTCTGACCCCATGCCCGAGGGCAGCGGTTCTCAGCCAGGCCCTGGGGCGCCTGGAGATCCCTTCCGGGGTGCAGCAAGGCACGGCCAGGTGTGCCAGCACGCTTCACCAGGGAGATCTCAATAGGAAGCCACCGTGTGAAAAAAATGACCTCGCTGAGTCCCTTGCAAGGGAAACACCACTTTATGCGTCTTTTCCGGAGTCGGAGAAAGCTAAGAGCTGGCACCTTCCGAGGGAGGGGGCTAACGCGGTTGAGAGCGACTCTCCTAGCAGCAAGAAGAAATGCTGTCCTCGCTGCCGAATGATGCCTGAGCCTCCGCCAGAAGAAAGGCGAGCCCTGGGTGCCTGTGTCTGCGATGAAGCCAGACTTCTCTGTCGTAATGGCCTCTTCTGCTGCCAGATGCCGTGACCTTTCCATACGTATCGATCCAGTGAACACGCATCTCCCATTAGTGGCTCAGGCTCCTTTTTCATGAAGCTCCCTGCTGACCGTCAGCATTTCCCCTGGAGAGCAACAGCGGCTTGCCCTTCCTCTGCCACGCTCACGCCGAGGGGGGTCTCTCTCCTGGGCCCGTAATAAAGGCAATGACAGACTGTGACCGGAAGGCATAAGCATGCCCTTATTGCTTAGAGAGCTCTAAGTTCAAAATGAGAAGCGGAGGCAGAAAGTCTAGGCGGATCGAGACGAAAGGCAGTCAGGGCTGGTGCTGGGAAAGTGCATCTGGTGCTGGGGGAGGGCTCTGGAGCCAGGTAAATTCATGACTTGCTATCCAAGCCCTTTGGAAAGGGATTGATCTGTATTGCCTATAAAACTATCAGCGTTCCTCTCTCTACCGAGAAGGATTATATGTAGGAAACCAGCTTAATAAAAAAGGAGCCGTGGCAGGTGGTGCACCCGAACGGCATCTCCCTGAGTGCACCAATACATCAGGATGATGGAAAATTAAGATTGCATTTGGAAGAAAGCTTCACTGGCGAGTGGTAATGATTTTCTGTCTTACCCGGACTCTGGGAGCTTTCCCAGTGCTCCTAACCTCATTGTAAAAGCCCTTGGTAAAAGATGTACTGAAAACCAGGCAGCTGCTGCGACCGAGGACACATCTGTATACAATTGTGAGCTCCAGTTTGGGTTGTAACGTCTCCTCTTCCATGCTGGTGCTGCCAGATGTTGCCCTGATAGGAAGCGATGTGGGACAACCTGCGGAGGTGACCTCAGTGACTTGGACATTTCCGTCAGCATCCAGAGTCTCCAAGAAGCGGCTGTTATGAAGCATCTTCTCAACTGCAAGAAGCACCTGACCTATAAGGACTGGCTGACCCTGAACCCAAGAAGAAAGAG
>NW_005842555.1:91463-101165 GCF_000455745.1 Alligator sinensis
CCGGTCCACTGAAGTGGAGTGAACCACCCCACACATTCAAAAGGCCACGCTTTGATGGACTGCAAGGGTTTTCTGGCTGTGAGCGAGTAGGCAAGATTTGGCTGTTTATGCCATTTCTGGACCAGCCATGGCACATGCAGTAAACCTATGGTATAAGACTAATAATAGCAGATCCCATTCTCTCTGATCTCAGGAAGGTCATTGGTGGGAATAACAGAGAACAATTGGTATTTGAGTAAATTGGGATCATATCCTGCCACTGGCTATGCTCCAACAGAGCAGGAAAGCGTTATTAGACACATTTACAGACTGGCGAGCGGAGGCACCGGAAGCTTAAATGGCTTCCAACCTCATCCAAGGCAGGTCAGAACAGAAAACGCGGATCCAGATTCCCTGTGGGCTTTCCTAAGCACCCCAGGAACTGGTGTCATGACTGGGAACAAAGCCGCTTTCCAACCACAGGCACACTCTCCTTCCAGGGTTTGAGCCTAGCCCATGATACTGCGGCCTGTGGTGCTACAGAAGACAGACTTGGTACTTCAGGGAATGCAACTAGGAGATTCCCTTGTGACTGGATGCATCTGCTCCCACCACGAGTCTGTAACCAATTTGATTTATTCCAAAGTCCCAGGCATGTTCTTCCACCAGTAGATCAAATCAAGCTCAAACAGCATGAAAAGAAAGGGGCCATGTCTTAAAAGCATTGTAAAGTGTAGGTCACACAGGAGGCATCTGGGGTTTTTATTAATATCCGAGTATTATAAAAATGAAACGCATGCAATTATCACACATGGTAAGCAGCGGTATTTTTATCATTGGATTTTAAGTAATGTGAGAATTGACCTCCCGATTTATAGTCTCTAGAAACCCCCTTTATAAAAATATAACCATCTACTGCCCAGTTGTGCATAGCTTATTCTATATATAAAACATCCCTGACATTGTTCAGACACTTGCACAGGGAGAGATCAAGAGTGGCTGAAATGGTACCTGCCCCTGGCAGAAGTATGAGTCACATCCTTTCTATTGCTTTTGAAGTCCTGTCCTGGACGCCCTTATTCAGAAAGCTCTCGTTGACGATGGTGGGAGATGTGCCTCATTGATGACTGGAAGATTAGAGACAGTAGATTATCGAGCAACTTCACAGGCTGGAATCTCATTTCCTTGGTATTCACAAGGTCTGCTTCAGCCGATCCAGGCCTGATCTTCTGATTAAAGCTCACTGCTGGGTATCAGGAAATCTGGACTGTCCCCCCAGCTCTGCCAGGGACTTCTTGCCAGCCTAGGCAAGCTTAGAAATGGGTATGCATTGGGAGCACTGCTGAGCCTGCTGGTCCCGGACACATGGCTGCAATGGTGAATTGAATGGTTAATTCAATGGTGAATTGAATGGTTAATTTTCATTGCCACGTGCCTCTTTCGCCACCTCTGAAATGTGGAGCAGGAGATTCCCATCACAAGACTCTTGCGAGGCCAACGTGAGTTTGTTAGAGTTTGCAAATTGCTTTGATAGCAATAGCCTTGGATGAAGGGCTCTGTGTCATGGCAAAGGATGAAGGTCATAGTTGAAAAGCAAGAGTTCCTCGGACAGAAGGAAACAGAAAGACAGGCCTACAAAGAGGAGTGAGTGCTTGCTAAAGTCATTGACCTGTTCAGAGAATAGCTCAGGTTCGCATCAGACTAAAACCTCAGGGATATTTCAGTGGATCTCTATTCAGGAGGAAGAAATGCTCCCAAATGACTCGCTGCTCTAAGACTGACTGACCCTGGAGAAAGTATTATCCCAAATTACAGTCCCAGACGGTGCAGAGAAAACTATTTAGCTGTCAACCTGTCAAGAGCGCTGCGTTCCACGCACTTGTAGCCACGTAGGGAACCTCTAGGCACGTTCCCGGCTGACTTGAACCGAGCATGAAACCTTCCAGGCTTCACACATGTTATCACCCAATTGACGTGAAACTCTCCAAGGGAAGAGCCTGGGGTTTGTTAGAGGGAACCCACACTTTAACGGCTGACTTTGTTATTTCAGGTTGTGACAGTTTGGAAAGGCGTCAGCTAATCCCAAATCATCTGCTTTCACTTCAGTTTTCCCCCTTCCATTCAGAATAGCAGGCTATATTTGCAGAGCTCAGGAACAGCTGTCCTGCCAGAGCAGGGCGGCTGCCGTAAGATGATATTATGCTACATGTGGGCTCGGTCCCAGTCTGTTCTTAATGAAATAAAAGTCAAATCGCTGTAGGTCTTTTTCTTAAGGGCAGCAACATTGAAATGGAAGATGATGGACTACACTGCCGCTTCTTACAGCTGAATGACCTTGACTGTGGTACTGTTCACGGGGGCTCCTCTACACACGAACGCTATACCCTTCTAAGCTGCCCTTGCATAAGTAAAGCGGCACAATAGTACAGCTCCGCCAGCGTGGATGCAATTATTCCCCTGCCAATGCGCGTATCCCGAAAGGGAAAAACAGCTCTAACAGCAGAGCTGAATATTGGTGCCAAGGTATCTGTACAAAGGGTTGTACAGAAATCGTTCCTTTCAGGAGAGAAAAGGAATCACGCCTTTCACCAATATGATGATAGTGATACAAAAGACTTTGCGATGTCCAAGCTCTGATTCATTAAGTAGTTGGTAAATGAGTCACATGACTGAATGGGACACTGGGGCTTTTAATGGGGTTTTCTCTGTGCCTAGATATCTGGCATGGAAGCTAAGACCAGGTCTTCCTAAATGCTAGAGGAGCTTGCCTGCAACAAGCATACTGTGTGTAGGACTCCACAGCTGCCTCCTCCTTTTGAGTTAAATCTCTTCCGGAGCATCTACACATGCAATTAATGCTATTTGGCTTTACTGCACAGTAAATTTACTACCTACATATGCAAGTAGTAAATTTACTGCACAGTAGATTAACTTACTGTGCAGTAAGCACCTGCATGGGTAGACAGTGATGCTTTACTGCACAGTAGTCTATTGTGCAGTAAAAAGCATCCCATGCTATACACAGCCTCTGTGTACCTGGTGTATCAGAAGTCTATAGATCACAGCTAATTAAAGCTGCCCAAAGGATTTGGATGCCCAGTTTTCATTATAATTAAAGGGACTCAAATCCTGAGACCCTTTGTCAGTCTTGGATGAGGTACCATCCTCAATTGCCATTGGGGTTCAAGACAGTGCTGTACAGCAGCTGGTCCTTGGTCAGCAAAAAGGTAACAGAGAGCTTATGGGGCAAAGGGAATCTTTGTCAGACACCTCGGGCTTGACAACCCGCGTTCAGACTGTGAGGGGAAAGTACGTCGTGCACATTGTCCTGTCCATGTGAAGGGTCCCTCTTATCCCACCCCACAGTGTAGACGGGAAAGCGGGGAAGAAAGGGAAGTCACTCTCAGGGAATAATCCCACTAGCAGCTGCTTTACACTTTGGAGACATACTTGTGCAGGAATCAGTGCATTTGCCCACATGCTTTCTCAAGGGCTATATCAGTTTTCAGTCAGAAGCCAGTTTAGGAGCTAACAGACATTTCCTGCTATTTATAAGTCTTTCCCCTTAAGGCCTCAGCCTCACCACAGAAAGGACTTGGTTACAGCATGGTTGCAATGGGGAATGTAGACCAGGATTTAACTCCATTTTAGACATTTTAAATCCTGTAATACGTTGCCTATGGAAAACTCTATGTGTATCTATGCTATTTATATTGATATGCCGCCATCCTTGTAGGTACAGTATATGGAAAATATCAATGGCATAGGTACATATGGTGTTATCTTCTCTCCTTAAAAAATGCTCCCTGTGGAAGAGCAGTTTGAATAGTTATATATTAAGGATCACTTAACTGGATCCCAAGTGGATTTCCACTGCTGTTACATGAAGTTAGACATTCTCATTGAAACCTTACACTAAAAATGACCGATATTCTATATTTCTGAGGACAAGACTTCATGAATTAGTGCTCGGGCGAGAGCAGAGCACATATGATGCTGCTTTTATCTATGCAAAAAGCAACTCAAGACTCCTTCACTGTGTTTGAGAGCATTAGGAGAGACAGAAATGCTCAGTTCATGCCCAGTGAGGTATGTAATGCGTGGCACAGGTGGAGTCTAGCTCCATATCATGCGAACTGCAAGGTAATAAGAAAGGCTGGATCGCCCTGCATCTCCTGAACTCGCTGGCCAGAGTCATGCCCTGATGGCCAGGATCTCTGGAGCAGAAGCTCTGACTGTCGGTCTCTGTGCCGGCTGGGCAGGATTTGGCAGGGTTGAGGAGAATCAGCCCATGTGTTGCAATGCGCTATGGATAGTCCTATTCAAACTCTTTTTTGAAAGCAGTGGCAACTCTCCTGCTGATTTCAAGCAGAGCATAATCAAGTCCAATTTTTTCTCGTGGCTAAAAATGGGAAATGGCTACAATACTGGAGCTCTGATCCCTAGGGACTGAATGCCACAGGCTGAAGCTCTCATACGAAAGGTCTGTTTAAAAGGTTTCGTGAAGCTCATCATCACAACATACAGCACTAATGAGATGCGGTTCATGTTACTTTATTTAAATATAACAAAAACAGAACAACAGAATTCCCAAGTGGAAGAAATGACCCCATCCCCTTCAAAAAGGAATAAATAAGAAAAAAATAGTTTAGTAGTATTAATTAAGTTCAGTAGTATGAATTACCAGCTTTGGCAACAAAATCTGGATCTGAGCTACTCTTAAAATTCAGAGACGCTTTTTTTCCCTCTATGAAATTTAAAATAATCTATAGAAATGAGCGTTAAGTGCACTAAGGGATCAAATCATAGTCCTCTTGCATAAGTTATTTCATAGCCCAAGATTGTCTTATCCTTACTCTTGCCTTACCTTCCACCTTACTTCCTAAACAGTCCCATTTAAATGTGTGATACTACTTGCAGAGGAAGATGCCGAGCAAGTAAGGGAGGTAAAACTGGGCCCTCTGTTATCAATGTGCTAAACAACACTTTGCAGCACATGGAGAGTCCATTGAAAAGCAAACAAAATCAGGGTTTTTTTTAAATAAACAACTGTAGACAAAGGCAACGTGTACGTCACTCCTGGCCCCACTCCCCAGCTCCCCCCTTCTACTTTTATTGCATCAAGAATTACATTTTGGTCATGAAACAGAATGATTTTGCTTGCTAAAATGCCGCAAGTTAAGGTACCTAAATAAATGCAAGTCCCATCAAAATCAAAATGTGGCCTAAGAATAAAGAGAGACAAGGTCCTGATTCAGGACAGCATTTTAAGCACGTGCTTAAGTCCATCTCTAGCCAGGAAAGAACTTCAGCACCTGCTTAAAGCTACCGATGTGTTTGAGTGCCTTCCTGAATCTGGGCCCAAATGCAGACCTGCTGGAGGCCAGAGAAACCCCAGAGGCTTCGGGGACAGCCCCAGGCCTGCATCTGGCCCCTTGCAATGCAAATGGATGACCATTGAGGGGATTCAGGTTTCTCCTTCAACACACCGACTAAAAAGATGGTATTGGGCTAAAACGTTTATTTTGTGTTTTAAAATTCTCCGGTAAGTTATCACCATTCACGTTAAAAATTACAAATCTCGTAACACTTTCCCCTCCTCCTCCTCCTCCTCGCTGTCAGTCACGTTAACTTGCTGGATGCTGGAGGGTGTTGACGGGGTTCCCGTGAACGCGTTGTCCAGGGTTCCGATATCCAGCTGCGGCACGGGGTTTAAACATTCCTCCTCGCTGTGGCTGTGGCTGTTGTAATAAGACACCCCCTCGAGGCTCTCACAGCTGTGGGAGTCTTCGCTATGTGTGTGTTCGTCTGGGTACTCCCTGAAAGGATAGTCTCTGTTCAGAGCAGAGAACATGGCTTCGTGCTTTTGGTACTGGTCTTCGTAGAAGCCGAGGCATTCGGGCACCGAGCTGGCGAAATTCCCATAGCCAAACGGAGGGCGGCTGTACGGGCACGTGCTGTGTAAAAGAGACCAAAATACATTCAGTCGCACCTTCTCCCATCACACTAAGCTGTCCTGTGAAAGGACAATATAACAGACTGGCTATACAGGTATCCAGGCCTGTAGAGCTACCTTAATAATCTACATGAGCAAATCCACAGGGGATAGAGATACTGAAAGACGCCAGCCACGCTACATATAATAAGAGGCATGTGCAGATTCTAGGACAGAGACACTTGTCTTCATGGCCAGCCAAATGCTGAATCCACGCACAAAGCTTTGATTAATTTAAACAACGCAACAAGGTAGTGATTATTTTGAACGTGGGAAAGCTGGGGCATCATCACCTGGTCTGTGTCATCTCAGTTTGTGGTGGAGATAAAAAAAGGGTCAAAATATTCCGCTGATTTCTTTTTTAAATGGTGTCTCACATCTGCTAACTTGTTGGTAGACAAGGAGAGTATGTGAGGAGGAATGTGGGAATGGGTTTCCTGTGAGAAACTTCACAAGAAAGGACCACAGAAGCCGATAAGAAACCATGCCAGAAAAACAACTGCTTTCCGAGCTGGACTCTTTTATTCTGATTCAGGATCTTGAAGGCCAAACTGTATTACAATTTATACAGTGACACAGACATTTACAGCACTGTGTAGTCAGTACAGTGTGTGAAAGAAGTAATAAAAGCCTGGTCCAAAGATGTTATGTTTTACAGGCATGCACTGATGCAATGCATATGGAGGCTTCAATGGGACTATTCATATGTGTAAACTGAGCACATGGATCAGGGCCCAGAAGCAAATGGGACAAAAATAAATCTTCAGCAATTCTGGACACAGCGTCATTTATACAATTAGTGCTACACAAAAATGTCACCCATTCACATGCAAACAGTAGCCCTCAGACAGGAACTTGCAAACGAGCCTGCTGGAGGGGTCTGCCTGCTGATGCAGTCTGTAATTTTTCAGAAGCACAGTTTGTATTAGAACAGGGGTTGGCAACCTATGGCCCATGGGCTAGGTCTGGCCATTGGATCCAGCCTGTGGACATGGGACTTTGGCAGCATTCAGTGGCAGCAGGCTTTGACTTCGGGCACAATCCCTGTAACACTGCAAGGAGAAGCGTTGGTTATGGCCAGGTCCGAGCGCCTGCCCATGCTAGGGGACCGCCCTGAGGGGGTCATTCTGGTCTGTAGCTGGAAAAGGTTGCCTGGTACTGTATTAGAACACCAAACAACTCCCAACACCCGTCCTAGATCTACTCGGAGCATAGGGGTACAATAATCACAATAATTTGTTATGCTGAATTCCCTGTAAAACAATATAGGAAAACCAGTCATTACAAAGGTGCTTGCAGTCAGTTTAACCAACACCAAGGTACTATAGGTGAGGTACGCAACCCATGATTCACTGGTTCAAGGGGCTCTTCTACACCTGACTAACCCAAGAATGCAAAGACTACAATAGAGCCTGCTTACTGTAGATCCCCAGGGCTTCTCCCATCGGGTTAAACCTATGCAATACTAACGATAACTGTATTCATAGAACTGCTGTCAGCATGCTGCTTGTGGTGCTGTGTAGTCAGCTCAAATGCTCACCTAGTTTTAATCCCATTTGAGCTTTCATTTGTGTAATTTCACCTCGGTAACTTTTTGCAGGATTCAGTTGTCCTGTTGGACGTGGCCTGGGATATGGTGACAGGGTGGCTCAGATGTCCTGCCGTGGCTCGATAAGGTATGAGTGCAAAGCCTTACTTTTGACCTGTGCTCACAGGCCGTCTCCAGATGACCCAGCTGTAAGACTGGGCATTGGGTCATTCAGGCCGTGGAGTCAAAGGCAGCTGAGCATGGTGCGACCTACACTGCTCCCTGGGGAATCACTGCCTACAGAAGATGGTGTGCCTTAACCCTGCCACCCTGAGGGACTGTGCTGGTCCAGTGGACCTTGTTGGGAGCGGAGTGGAAGGAAGCAAATGTTTTTATCTGCTCAGGAGTTGCTAAAGCCTGCTGGAGCCACCAGTAAGTGGACACAACTTAGAGCAGCCTCAGGCTGAAAAGACAGCAGTCAAACTGCTGCTATGCCCAGCCCTGCTTTTCTGCACAGAGTAGTTTGAGCTGTTGGCTGTTCCTTCAGCTTGCTCTCAAAGTGATAGGTTTCTTGGATTTCTAGCACAGACACACTCACTTTAAATTGACAGTGTTGTTACCTGGAGGGAAAGTAGTGAGGTCCAGGCAGGAAGTATGGGTGGTGGAACGAAAACCGAGGCGGCGCTCCAAAAAGAGTGGCCGGGTGACCAATGGGAGGAGGCTGGTAGAGGTGTGAGTGAGGAATGGCGGTGGCTGGAGGGAGCTGGGCGCTCCGCGGACAAGCAGCCACACTGGAGTACTCGTTGGGGGGCTGGCTGGTAGAGGCAGGGAATCTGGTGTGGGTGATGCTCGTGCTAGTAGGGTTCCTGCTGGCACTCTCAATGCACACCGGGGTGGGTCTCTTCACAGAGCAACTGGATCCGGAAGTGACGTTGTGAGCTTCTGTCTGGGCAGGTCCCGTAAAGTGCTGCGGGGGGATGACTGGGTGCAGGGGCAGACTGGGAGCTGGGACAGCCATGGACGTGGTGCTTCCCACACTGGGCTGGAAAAGCGTAATCGGGCCTGGGTGCTGAATGGAAGCTGAGAGCTGGATGGTAGAAGCCTCACCTTTCAAAAACAAAAATAGCTTAGCTGACTACTTGTTAAACAGAAGCCACCTCCTCAACACCACTTCCCTTCCACTCCCATTTGCAGGCCACACAGTGTTGAGGAAACGCATCCGATGAATCAAGAACATCATGCACATACATTTACCCAGTTTCCCTGTGGTTCTAAGAAGAGGGAACAAGTGGCTACATTACACTGCCCCCATACTTGGTTCTTCCAGTTATTGTAAGAAAGTACGCAATACCCAGCACTAGGTCACTGCTATGTCATTCTGAATCACTTGCCTTATCCAACCAAAATGCGGGGGAGGTCCAGCAGGTAACATGAAGCTTTTCCAGGTGGTACCTGGTCGGGCCGTAAACCCTTCCGAGTATTACTACCCACCAGAAATGAGCACGGCCTTTGTTCAGAGGCAACAGGAAAACAATAGCAACCCTTTCAACTCAATGCTCATGTTGGGACCAGGAGTGAGTCCAAAGGAATCACACCACCACCACTTCTTGATGTGTATGAGGTCTTCTTATAAAGCTCCCCCTCCAGGCACTGCCAGAGCTGCTTTAATTATGAGATAAGGGATTGCTGATCAAATCGGTACTATGCTGCAGAGCCATGAGCTGTAGTGGAATACACCTTTTCCACTGGCCAGCTTCCATAAGGGGGAAAGGGGCCAGGCCCCTTTTCAAAGGGGGAAAGGGGCCAGGAGGCTTCCCTGGCTGACCAGAGAAATCCAGGGCAGCCTAAGGGACAAAAGGGGAGCACATAAAAAGTGGAAACAGGGAGAGATCACCAAAGATGAATATACCTCCTCTGCTCGTGCTTGTAGGGAGGCAGTTAGACGGGCCAAAGCTGCCATGGAGCTGAGGAAGGCAACCCAAGTAAAAGACAACAAGAAATTGGTTTTTAGATATATTGGGAGTAAAAGGAAGGCCCAGGGAGGAATAGGACCCCTGCTAAATGGGCAGAAACAATTGGTGACGGACAGAGGGGACAAGGCTGAACTCCTCAACGAGTTCTTTGCCTCAGTGTTCCTAAGTGAGGGGCACGACAAGTCTCTCACTGGGCTTGTAGAGAGGCAGCAGCAAGGTGCCAGACT
>NW_005842555.1:102621-107300 GCF_000455745.1 Alligator sinensis
TTGGACTCAATGATCTATTGAGGTCCCTTCCGACCCTAACATCTATGAATCTATGAATCTATAAGGAGGGTGCAATTCTGCACCCCCATTTTCTATGCTTCTTCTATAACCTTAGTTTTGTGCGTAAAGAAACATGGATTTTTGCGCTCAGACTGTGACCCAGACTGTGACGTGTGGCAGGAGGCACAATGTGGGCACTGGGGATCAGATCCCAATTGCACCCTTTCTACTTGCAAGTGCAGGGGGAGCCTAGTGTCATGATCTCAGCCTCCCCACCTCTGCACTGGTAAGTTGACAGCCAAGTGCCTGCAGGTCTGGGGCCAGTTTGAGATCCCAATACAGTCCCTGGCCACCTACTGTCGGCCCCGGGATGAGACCTGCTACACCTTTAATTTCAGGTGCCCTACAAACCAGCCATAAAAATGTTCTACATTATAGAACACTGTAGAACAATGTTATAACTGGTTTGCCATTTTCTGGCACCTTGAACTGCATGCACATGTAGCACCCTTGCCATTTATGCCATGATTTACACATTCATCATGGCATAAATGTAACATGTATAGGAGGCCTGTATGAACACATGCCAGCTGGTCAGAGCTAACCTAGCTCTCTGCATAGTTCTGAATGATTGTACAAGGAATGTGTGCCCATGAAAGCACGGTGCATCTATAATGTCACAGGCAAAGCTACACTGCAGTATTAGAGACCTCTGCAAAAAAACATAGCCCAACCTGTGCTTACTCCCCGAGAGGCTCCACCTGCTAAATTCCACTTTGTTCACAACAGCTTCTCTACTGCTGGGTTGTTGCGCTAACCATTTCTATACAAGCACATGCTTACAATGTATAGGAAATGGGTTTTCTAATTGATATTGAAAATTTCACCCAAGCTAATGAAAGAAACTCACAGACGGGATGGCCGATACTGCTCTGAACCCCGGGGATAACGACAGAGTACGTGGGTGTCCGGAAAGGGTAAATGGTGGTTGGGTTCGTCGTGATGATATTCTGAGAGGTGCCGGAAAACACGGTGGAGACGGTCAGTGGGAAGCGTTTTCTTTTGCCTGGTCGCGGTTGATAAACCCAGCCTGTGGGGGAGTGAACGAGTAAGTATGAGTCCAACTGCCTATTTGGGAACTGGTTTCTTTCTTATTTTATTAGAATGTAAGACAATTTTGAGAAGTCTATGACAGTGTGACAGGGCAAGTCCCGCTTCTCTTTTTAAGTCAACAGCAAAACTACTATTTTGGGGAAGATTGGAGGCAACTCAAGGAGTGATGAACACAAAGCTTTCATGAATTTTCATACAAGCACCTGCTGCCTGCTTGGTGATGGAAATAAAGAACCAGATAACCACAGGTGTGAAAGACACCACAAGCATGTATAGGAGAAAATGGGAATGCAACCTGGATTCTTCTAAAGATGTATATGCAGCTAGGTTAAAAATGTGAAACTTTCTCTGGAAATTCACTGGTTCCTTAATTCTCAGCCACACCTGTGCAAATTTCATGTGTATCAGTGGTGAAGGCTCAGTGAGGCCAGGCCTCAGTTGCTGCAGGCTTTCTCCACCGATAAGCACAATCAGTCAAAAACTAACAGTTCCACAAGGATGATAGTGGGTCATTTGCCCCAAACATTTAAGCACCACTGTTTTTCTGCTTCTTTATGATGCATAAAGAGGGTCTGAATGTTTGGTAAGACATGGGGTTGTTCCTTGTCTTCTGTTTGCTTATGACATAAGAAAAACAGGTTGTGACTACTCTTTGACTGCCTGAAGAATTAGAAGGATTATGACATCACAGACAAGTAAATACCTGATGTTTTCATAGCCCGTACCCAGAGTGTTTAAAACTCCTCAATTGGTTGGTTTTATGAGTACTATTAAACCAAACTTTGAGGGATAAAAATACTTTGTTAAGGACTCAACTCCTTTCCCCCTTTGACTGAAAGGTGGAGAAACATTTCATCCTGTACTTGGTATCCCCAGCATAGAGAAGCCCAGACTGGAGCCTTGGTTCACACCTCCAGAAGGGGAGTGTAATAGAAGGAGGCTGAACACAATAGCAAAGGAGGCTCTTAGCATTCCTGATGCTTCTAAGCTAGCAAGTCATGAAAGCTTTTCTATTTCTCTTAATAATAAACCCTTTCCCCCCCAGTGCAAACATAGATCTTGTAGTTGAATTCAGCATTTTACATGGATTTGCTGACTTGCAACATCGGTGTTGCAGTATTGTATTTCTGCACAAGACACAACACCAGAAACTAACTCGCTAAAACCTCCAATTATTGGAAACTGGGGGATTACATTCAATAAGCTGACCTTCACTCCCTATCTTTTCCCTTTTTGGTTCCTATTGGACTGGGTACATTTGCCTAACACGTGTCCCTCTGCCTGCCATTTCCCCTGTTGCAACCATCTACAAACGATCTATGCAAAGTGTTGCAGTGACCTAAACCGGGGACATTTTCTGAATTCTGTGTCAGGCTATGAGACTTCACCTAGCGCTCACACAATGAAGAGGTGGTATATTTACCAGGAAATTCTTCCCTGTGCTTTTTTTTAATCTTCTGAGCTTCATCATAATACGGCTTCTTTTGCTCCTCGGTGAGCTTGTTCCACTCTAATCCAAGCTGGACACTGATTTCGGCATTATTAGCAGCTGGGTTAGCTTTGGCTAGCGCTGGCCGGTGAATTCTTGCCCACACCATGAACGCGTTCATAGGCCGCTTTACGTGACCGTTTCTGTCTTTGCTAAACGGGGTATCCGGTATCCCTACACAGCAAAATCAGGGAAGAAGATCATTGGACAGACAACACATGCAATTTTATCAGGGGTCATATAGAAAAACCTCAAAAAAAGAGGCCAATATTTTGAGCCTCCATGCATATATGAGGAATCGCTCCTAGAAAGCTGCTGGAATACGGGAGCGGGAATGTCTCTGGTCTATTTGACATTAAAGCATTTCCTATTGTGGCATATTCCCTCTCTCTTTTTTAGTACAATTCATACCGCAGTGGTTGATAATATCAATACGTTGGGCTGGTTTGATTTCCTTTTGGCCAGATTATTTAATGCTTGTATTGATAGGGGAACTCCAGTATAAGCTGTACCAGAGTAGGCATAGCCACAGTGACTCTGCAATGCATCGAAACTCTGCCCTTGGACGCACAGTTCAAGGTGGGGCAGCTCAACCCCATATCCCATCAGCTCCTGGCTTTCCAGCAGATGCTGCCACACGGTGCTAGCGAGTTTTGTGGTGCGGACACCTATTTGCTGGAAGGACTGAGCGCGCCGAACGCCAGTGGGATGGCACCTGCTTTGGGTCACTACCAGTCTGGAGTGGAATTGGTGACCGGAAGGAGAGGAAGGTTCCCACTTCTGCACCAAACCGCCGCGCAACCGTGTTTATAAATGCTGCGACTGGGAGTTATAGATGCACAAAGCTCGCGCTACCAACGCTTGTAACCCCTACACCAGTGGTTCTCAACCTTGTTTGCACCAGGACCCACTTGCGAACACCGACGGCCAGTGCCGACCCAGTGCCCCTCGCTCCCCCCAGTGCATGGGCTGGGCTGGGCTGGGCTGGGGTGAGGGGGGCCCCAAGCGGCCCCGAGCTCTGCCAGCCAGCGAGGGGAAAGCTGCGGTTTCCCACGGTTTTTCAAAGGAGAATCCATTTTTTAAAGTTTATCGATCCACTTTTAGTTTCGTCGCGACCCTTTCGTACCCTCTTGCGCCCCACTTGTGAGTCGCGAACCGCGGGCTGGGAAACGCTCACGGCAGCGTCCCTCAAGCGGCGCGCAAGACGATACGAAAGGGCCCCCCCGGAAGTCGTGAAAGGCAGTGCCGGATTTAGCCTTCAGCTACTCACGGTTTAGGGCCTCGCAACATGAGGGGGCCTCTAAATAAGCGAAACGAATTGGACATTTTTGTTCTAATATGACAACAGTGATCTTATGAGGTCCCTTCCGGCCCTAACGTCTATGAAATCTGTGAAAAACACACATAGCTACGGCTCCACAGTCTTGAGCTCGTAAATTTGCACAGAACGAGTGGCCTGCCCGGGGGAGTTTCCCACGTATTGACTCCTCCGCGAAATCCCACCGAATACGAACTCTCATTTCTACCCGGGGGACCTTTTACAATCTTTTCTGCAATGCCTGATGACGGGCGCTTGTGCCCCAACGCTTGCAATCAAAGAATTTGGGAGGGGGGGGCAAAAATCGTGTCGGTCCGAGAACAGACATCCTGTCTACTACGAGTCCCGACGGCAGAAACGACCATCGCTCGTCTTAAAATTTCACAGGACCCCCTTTTCGTGGATTATTTTATCTTAAACTGGACGGAGCGAGGGGCCGAATCGGGCGCCGGGCGGCCCGGGAAAGCCACGTGCTTCTCCTTTTTCTCCGTTTTTCGGCCCGTCGTTGAAGCCGGCCATCCTATCACCTCACGCGACCACGCTTTGCAGGATTTCGGTGCCTCGGGAGCGCCGACCGACCGACCGACCGACTGACCGACGCCGACTCGGGCACGGGCCCGGGGCCCACCTGCGTCGGCCGGCAGCACCGTGAGAGGCACGTCTTTGGTGTCGATCTTCACCGAGGGCTCCAGCAGGGCCTGCATTTTGAGGGGCAGCAAGGGCACGCCGGCGGGGGGGTCGCGGCCCAGCGGCTCCGTC
>NW_005842555.1:107508-116488 GCF_000455745.1 Alligator sinensis
ACAATGGGGTCGCCATGGAGACGGGCACGTGGCAGGAGGGAGGCGGGAGGACAGACCGGCGAGTCGGAAGGCAGAAGGGCCGGAACTTTCTTTCTCCCAGGGAGAAAGACGGGCCGGAACTTCCGGGAGCTGGGCTGAGGGATCATGGACAGGGGACGGTACTTCCGGGAGCGGGGCTGAGAGACCAACCAATGGGGAGGCAGGAAGGCCGCCGCTTCCGGTGGGAGCGCTTCCGGGTGAGGGCATGCGACTGTGGGCGCTGGCGAGCGGCGGGCGGGCGAGGCTGAGCAGCAGCGTGGCCGCCATGGCCAAGAGCAAGTTCGAGTACGTACGGGCCTTCGAGGCGGACGACGCCTGCCTGCCCAACACCTGGGCCGTGGTGCGCCTGGACGGCCGCAACTTCCACCGGTGAGCTCCGCGCACTTCCGGGAGGCTCGCGGGCCCAGCCAATGGCAGTCGCTTCTAAGCGGGGAGGTTGCCGGGGCGACGCCTCGGCCAATAGGAGCGCGAGAAAATGGGCAGGGCCGAAGGGGCTTTGCGTTGCCGTGGCGGCCCTGGGGATGGGGGCGGGTTTGTTGCCGAGGGGATTTGGGCGCTCTTGCTCTGGGTCTGGTTTCCCAGCAGCCCCTTCCTGGTTTCCGTGGAGACCCCAGGAGCCATGACAGGAAGGGGCAGGGTTTCCATGGAGGCGGCCCCAGCCGCCCTGGCCAGGACCAGGCTCTTGTGGCCATGACTATGGTCCAGGGCCATGCTGCTACCGCCACAGGATCCTGCCAGCGCTCCTAGGGTCGGTCTCCATGGAAACCCTGGTCCCGCTCCTGGGGTCTCTGTGGAAACTGGCCGCAGCGATGCAGGCGGAGGCTGCCGGGAAGTGGAGTCTGAACGAGGGGAGGGAGCCTGTGACCCCGACCGGCGAGACTGCCCGGAGATGTGAGCACGGGAGGGGCAGGAAGACGCTCGTCCTCCCAGCCAGAGCCTCCTTCGTGGTCTCGTAGATGAAGCCAGGAGGAGATTGACCGGGAGGTTGCTCCCGGATGCACCGTTCAGCCGATGACTCGCGAGCGCTGTTGCTTCATAGGGATTCGTAGGGATTCAATACAGCAGGGGTCTCAAAATACCGTGGGCCACATCCGGCCCGTGGAGCCCTGTGATCTGGCCCGTGGGTCTCGGGCTCGCCCGGTGCGGAGCCGGTTCGGCACCTGGGCTGGACTCGCGGGCACTGCATGCAGCGCAGGGGGTCGGTCCGGGGCTTCCTCCGCACGCGGCGCGTGGTGCTGGCACAGGGGCCTGCTGTATGCGGCGCCTCGCTGAACCGGCCCTGTGCGCTGGCTCCGGTGCATATGGATGGCTTGGGGTTCAATTCAGACCGGGCCCAGAGCCAGCGCGCAGGGCTGGGCCGGCACGGCACTACATGCAGCCCGTACCCTGGACCAACCTGCTGTAACGCCTGCAGTGTTGGGTTCAGCTGCACGTGGCGCAGGGGTCTAGCACAGGGCATGTGCTGCACGTGTTGCCACGCCGTACCAGCCCTGCGCGCTGGTCCCAGCACGAACTGATCCAGCTTGCAGGGGCCAGATGAGTCCGACGCCCCTGCGGGAAAGCACGCGGGCTCTGACAATGTGCCGATGTGAGCCTTTGTACAGCTAAAGTCTGAAAGCCCTTCAGCATTTTAGCTAAAGGCTGAAAGCGTAGGAAAAATGGCCTTCCCTGAGTAGTCAAGAAATTTAGTCTGAAAGCATAATGAGGCTGCAAAGTGCCTGTGTACGTCCCCCTGTCTGCACCTGGTTGATTTGGGTTGAGGGTTAAATAGTTACTATAAATATTGATGGAGAAAAGAACAGGTTTCCAGGTGCTAGAAATGGAGAGATTTCCCCTCTATACCTGGAGAGAATTCTTTTTCGACGTGGGTGGGATTTTTAAACATCAGTGTCTGTAGGAAGTACGTGTGATGAACACATGCCTGTATGCCTTGCTTGTGTCGATTTCACAAAGTTATGTTTCTGACTGCGTGCTCTCCGGGAAGGTTTTCTGAGCAGCATGGCTTCACGAAGCCCAACGATGACCGTGCCCTGCATTTGATGACCAAGTGTGCCCAGACGGTGATGGAAGAGCTGGAGGATATCACCATTGCGTACGGACAGAGTGATGAATACAGCTTTGTTTTCAAGAAGAAAAGTAACTGGTTTAAAAGAAGAGCAAGGTAACTTCCTCTCTGGAATTTAGCAATTCCCCCCAGACTTAATATCTCGTGGGGAAAAGTTATATTTGTCCCCTCTTTTTTATCTTTGCCCCTGCCTGTCTGCATATGCTGTCTGTATGGTATAGGTAAAACTGATGTGTTACACTTATATGTACAGTATATGTAATTAGCTGTGAAGTTTTGATATTATCTTTGTGTATGCCACTTTTGAAAGATAAATGTAATAACATGGGGTTAAAAAAACATTCTATCAAAAATAGAGGTTTTTGGTAGCCTACTTCCATTTCTATCCTCGGTGCTTAGCATTTTTCATTGCTCAGCAAGAACCCGTGCATCATTGGTGGTCCATAAAATCATAAGACACTTAAGCAGCACAGCTCTCCACCAGCCATTACCCCTGTTACCCCAATTGCTTACAGATAGAAAGGTATGAGTGTTTTAATTAACAGCTAACATCTGTTCTCTCTCTCTCTCTCTCTTTTCTGTTTTTGCAAGTAAGTTCATGACCCACGTAGTTTCCCAGTTTTCCTCCAGCTATGTCTTCTACTGGAAGGATTATTTTAAGGACCAGCCACTTCTGTATCCGCCAGGATTTGATGGAAGAGTTGTGCTGTACCCCAGCAACCAGAATTTAAAGGACTACCTCAGCTGGAGACAAGCTGATTGTAAGCATCTTTAGAAAAGAAGGGAAACCCATAGAGTGGGGCACTGATGATTGATGGGCATGTTTTCTCTCTTGGGGATGAAGAAAAGGGCTTCCCTGAATAGTCCAGTAGATTTGCAGATAGTCTGTCTCTCCTTTGACACGATCTCCTATTTTGACAGGCCACATTAATAACCTCTACAATACAGTATTTTGGATGCTTGTGCAACGAAGTGGCTTGACTCCAGTACAAGCACAAAATAGATTACAGGTGAGAGTCTCTTCCAAGATCACTTTCTTTTTCAGATGATCAGCTGCAAAGAATATTTTTGTTCTTACTAGACAGACAACATGTGCAAAATCTAGTTCCCCAATGGTTTTAAGCACATGCAGTCATGTCTTGTCCATTCAGCAAGGTCAGCTGGCTTGCGTATACATGGTGTTTGTCTGGAGGTGAGATGAGTTCTGTCTTTCTGTCTTGTTCTTGCAATGCAGAGGGGCATAACTGAGAGAGAGATTGAGAGAGAGATTTTATTTAAACTTTGTATAGCATTTTAACTTCATAACTACTGATTCTGAGTCCCTAATAACTTTGGGTATTGCAAAGTTTGATTAATGTTTAGCAAAGTCATTTGATGATGAAAAAACTATTAAATGCTATTGCTAGTTAATTATATTTAACAATTAGTCTGTCTTTCCATGCTGTTAGAAAGTTATAAACAAATTGAGGCTATAAGGTGTGTGTGTGTGTGTGGTTTCTTTTTCTCAATCTCAGGGAACTTTGGCTGGAGATAAGAATGAAATTTTGTTTTCCGAATTCAACATTAACTACAACAATGAGCCCTTGCTGTATAGAAAAGGAACTGTACTAATATGGCAAAAGGTAAAAGCATTTTAACAGCTTGTCCACCCTCACATTTAAAAAAAAAAAAAAGCACTGAGTAATTTACAAACTACAACGAAGCCACTAAATGATTCTGGTGTTAAATTGTCAGCTTCTGTGGCTGTCCATAAAAGGACACGTTCCAGATGCTGAAAAACGGATATAGATATAGATCCAAACAGTTATGGTTGGAGGGGAGTCATTTTTTTGAGGTGGTACAGAAATATCTGGCCATGTAAATAAAAGGAAAGTCTTAATGCCCGAAATGGGAATCATTTGGCTATTTCTGCATAGCCTGATTATAGTCTTGTGCATGTCGTGTTGACCATGCATGCCATCTTGAAAAGTTCTGCTTGCCTAGGGCTTCATCTTTATTTGCTTTTTTTTTAAAAATGACTATGAATCATGACAAAACTTGAACAAGCAAGTTCTGCGTCCACAGTGATTATTTGTAATGACAGGTTTTCCAAGTCTGATGTGATATCATCCAAAGTGAATATTTGGGCCTGTGCCAGCCTCACTGTAGGATGGGAACGTTAGCGTTAGTACAATGAAGGAACTGGGAGCGTTCATTCAATCAGACTCTGTCTTCCAGGAACTGAACAATCCTATCTTGTTACTTAAATAAAGCAGACAGAGGATCAAATCTGTGTCTTTATTTGCAGGTTAATGAGGTCACTACAAAAAGAATCCAATTTCCAAAGGAAACTGAAGAGAAGGAAGTTGAAGTGACGCGGACCAGGAATAAAGTTGTCCCTCTGCACTGTGACATTATTGGGGACCAGTTCTGGGAAGAGTATCCTGAAATCCTGGCTGATGACAGCTGATATTTCCAGTTTGAATTTAGGTGTAAAGGACAGTTTACAGTTTAGTCTATGGGGGCCTTTGTGAACTGAAGAGCATGGCAGGTTGGCTGGAATAATTTCACTTTGTAACCTTTATTGTGAAAGGTATTGAAATCTTAAAAAACACTGTATCCTTGTCTGTAGTGCAAATAGATCCTCCAGCAAAAGCTAGAATCAGGTCCCTTTCAAAACAGCAAGAACCCTTTGTGAATGACCAAATTGACCCTTGTAAGGCTGCATTTGCCTCAAGACTGATTACAGTATTATAATGTATTTATGTAGCATCCTGGACATCAAAGTCCCAGGCTGCTTTATACAGTTGGTTAAAGTAAAATTATTTACTTTTTAGAACAGTGTAAAACAACAGGAAAACTGTTTCTTTAGATTTGCTTATAACCATGAAGCAGATTGGAGTATGTAGGGTAGTGCTTTTAAATTAAACGCCAAGACTGTGGAGCTTAGTAACAAAATATTGAAGAACTGTACATCTCAGGCTTATATCAATATATGACATGGAACACCAATTTATGAGGGCAACTTTTAATGTACTTCTCAAATGTAAATTACTCTTGTAATTTTTTTAAACATAGACATGTAATTCCCCCCCCCGTTACCCCTCAGTGTGTTTATTGCTCAGACTTCAGCATCACTGTGACTTTTATTAGCAATTAGGAGAGGTCTGAAATGGCCAAACTGGAATAACATTCTTATATAGGCTTGCATACTAGCAGGAGGTGTGTATGGGTCACGCGCTCATTTTCTGCTGCCTGGGAAACCACCCGACTCTTGCTGTTCAGGATAGTGAAAGCTAGTGGTGCTAGGAGAGAAGCTGGTTACCTGTGGTGAGGAAGTTTGAAAGAGGGCTTGTATTGTTCTGCATCTCCTCCTTGTAGTTGACTCTTCCAGCCAGTTAGAGGAAGAGGGGGAAGAGACCAGGACTGATTGTAGCAGTAGGGAGAGATTGCTGTGGTGTGTGTGTCTGAAGGGGTTGGTTGCTGTGCCGATTTAACTACCAGCCGCAGGCAGGCTGTTTACCAAAAGATTTGAATCAGTACAGTCCTTGATCGGGACAAAAGTATATCAATTATGCCCATGTTCTCGGAAAGTTAGGGAAATCATCTATATTGGCTTAGGTACCTTTTTATATCAGTATAAATGCATTCACACCAAGGCATTGCAGTGTTTTAACTATATCACCTTAAAAAAACAACAGTTAAAGCATCACAAAACTGACTTGGAAAAGGAGAATTCAGCTTGTGCTCTGGGGCTGGGCCTAGAGACTGGAAGCATGGAGCGAACGTGACTCGGTTGATCAGCATTCCAGCCATTTCTTTCCACTGGAGAGTCTCTGATTTACAGCAATACACTTTTCTTGGGTGTGTCTACATGCATGCTTTAATGTGCATTAGCTTATTTTAATGTGCATTAAAGCATCACAAAAAACGGTGTGCTTCTGCTAATGTGCATTAAAATAGGCTGATGTGCCTTGCTGTAGTACTTCACAGTGGAGGTACTAAATTTAATGTGTGTTAACAAACATGCATTAATGCATGTGTAGATGCGCCGGCTACTGTTACTTATTCACAGACTGTTTGGAAAGGCTCTTAACAAATACTTACTGATCCATGGTATCTTATTACTATAGACATCCCCTATCTTCTACTTTTCCTACTACAGCAGTGGGGTTAGGCCTGAAGAAAAAGCCCCTTTTAAGTCATTTGGATCATAAACAGTTTAAATATACATAATAAGGTAGTAAATACTCTTTTTTAATTCACTGTATGCAATCCTGAAGAAACAAATAGAAGAATACAGACTTGAGTGATGAGGGCAGCACTTATTCTCCATTCTGAATTGATCACTGGACTGCAATTAATTAGTCCCACTACTATCATTAAACGTCCATATCTCTTCTTCCCTTCCTCGCTATATGAACTCTACCAGATTGGCAAACATCCAGAAATCAGTCATGGGATATCAAGGAGACGTTTCTCATCAGATTATGATCAAACCAAAGAAAGTGAAATTTGGGCTTTTCACTGTATTCTGTAGGGGTTTTATATCTTCCTAGCTCTTCACATACATTACCTAATCCTCACTATAGCATATATGAGCAGTGAATATGCCCATTTGACAAAGGGCTGGAAAATGTAGGACCTACTTTTGAAAGTGGCCTTTTAATGTCTGTTAAATGTGTTGTGAAACTTTGAACAAACTGACATGGAGGGAGCAAAAAGGGGTGGGAAAGTGCCCAGCATCTTCAAAAATCAGGCCCCAAATAAAGGAAATTGTCCAGAATTAGAAGGCACATTTGAAAGATGAAGGGGATCGAAGGCTGTGCGTTCCTGTGTCCTTGCGTTGCGTTCAGACTGTCGTGAGAGCTCTGAGGTTTCACTTGGTGCCCTGCTTAAGGATTTGGAGAGGAAACGTGTGAGGCTTCTCAGTCGTGCGCCACCCATAAAATATTTGACCTGTAGGAAATGACATGTCCTCTAAGGCGAGGTGGTGCAATGTATTCATGCAGAGAAAACGAGAAGGCAGAGCAAAGATGCACGTTGTAGACCAGTGAGTCTCAATCCCAGGTACTGTGGTACCTGCGGTGCCTTGAGGTCCTTTCAAGGGTGCCATGTTAGCACTTAGCCAAGGCAATTCACATGTTAAGCCCAGAGATTGCGAACAGGAATAAGGTGTTGAAAACACCCTGCTCTGCTGTGGGCTTGCTGAATTTGCAATAGAGCAACAGCTCTATTATTTGTCATCAAAAAAACAAGTGAAACCTGAGAAGCAGCATTTTCTGAGGGGGGCCTTGGGTCTAAAAAACTTGGGAACCACTCTTGTAGACTGACTTCATGAGGAAAAGTAAACAGGCATGTACTAGTTACTATCAGAATATAAGAATAACATAAAATAAGGTCATTAAAAGGTGGCACTCATTGCCCCCAAATGTGGTGGAAAATGACAAGTTTAGTTTCACCAAAGTCACAAAGGGATTGGACCCATTTTTGGAGGAAAAGGGGCATTACTTACTATCGAATGTGGCCTGGGGGGGATCAGAACTTCCTAGAGCTGGGGCTGCAAGTGGGAGAGGAACCGTGGAACTAGTGAAACGCTGCCCAGAGATGTGCGGAGGAGAGGAAGACACAGGTGGTGGCGATGGCTTCCTGGTCTGGCAGGTGGGTGGCTTGGCCAGAGCCAGGAAGCGGAGCAGGAGGTCCCAGAGCTCCTGGGCACGGCGGAGCTGCAGTGAGACCCAGTCCATGGCAATCCTTATGACTCCATCAGAGGCACCAGCTTTGGGGCCTGCAACAAAGACCTCAGCCTCCCGACCCAGCAGGTTGCAGGGAGGGGACTGGGGTGTTGGCTGTAGCCGTGTTGGTCTAATAACACAGGCAGACAAGGTTTTTGGGGTAAATCTGATATCTTTTATCAGACCAACTCATATAGTTGGAAAAATTCTTTGCAAGCTTTCGGGTATAAATACCCTAGTTGAGGTTGGATATTAGGAAAAACTTTCTCCCTAGGAGGGTGGTGAAGCGCTGGAGCAGGTTACCCAGAGGTGGTGGACTCTCCATCCTGGGAGGTTTTGAAGACCTGCTAGACAAAGCCTTGGCTGGGAGGATGGGTGTGTGTTTGTGTGTTTGTAAGGAACATGTTGGATGTCCCAAGCCAAATCAATTCCAAATCCAACTGTAAGTGTCCCTACTACCGGCAAGCATCCTCCAGCCCCGCCTGGGGCTTCACGTTTCCAAATCCTTTGGTGGGTGTCCTACGTGCAGGCCCGTCTGTAAGCTTGGGGCTTGGACGTGGGTGACTGGTGCCTCTCGAGTCGGGGGGGCACCTGCCCCCCTGACACCAGTCAGCGATGGGAAGGGTCCCCAGGAGGCTGATCCCACTGACTGGAGAGGGGAATTCCCCTGTGGCTGATGGGTGGCCCTGCTCCCCGGCTAGTGCTCGCGGGCGGGGGGGCACCAACACTCCCGCCTAAACAAGGAGTGCGGCCTGACACGGGGCGCACCCCCCACGCATCACCACTGGGCTCCCACGCTGCCAAGCGTTGCTGGCCCTCCCTGAGCCAGCTGGGGAGGGGGCTGCCGTTTCCACAAAGTGGGCGTGGAGGGAAGACCTTCCTGGTGGAAAGAAGAGTGGGACGGTCACTACGCATACAATCACCCCCTCCCCTCCCCTCCCCTCCCCCCGTGGGTGCTACCCCATGCCACAAAGGTGGTCATCCCCTGCCTGCCCTGGGAACCCCCCCCCGGGGAAAACCACCTTATTTTTTTATTTTTGCAAAAATCTTTGTTTCTATACATATAAATACATACACATGTATGCATACGCGCACACATGTATTGACACACACAGGGGCTACAAGGGGGGGGCGGGGAGCTAGCTCCGCCCCGCCCCGCCCC
>NW_005842555.1:116857-142710 GCF_000455745.1 Alligator sinensis
GGAGTTGAGAGGAGAGGGGGAGGGGTCAGTTTGGGGGGAGGGAGATGAGTGTGGGGGAGGGGCGGTGCTGAGGAAGGGGTGCTGATAAATACGACCTCTGTTGTGGGTGCCGGGTAGCACTTCCAGCACTGAGAGGGTGGTGTCATGCCCCCCCTGTCTTCAATGTGGTCAATAAAGTGCAAATTGTGATCGCCTGAAAGAAAGCTGGACGTTGGTGTTCACGTTTAGGCAGGCGAGGTTCTTTGGGTAGATGTGATCTCTTCTATTAAACCAACTCGGTGTAATAAAAGAGATCGCGTCTACCCAAATTTCCAACTACTCCGTGGGTTTAATAAAAGAGATTGCATCTACCCAGTGAACCTTGCCTGCCCATGTCCTTAGACTGACACGGCGACAACTAAAACCCCACGTTTGTATCCAACACGTACGCAAAGCTAGAACTCGTGGTTCCACAACGATACCTTTTCTTAGACCAACTGGAAAATGGCAAGAAAATTGTCCTTTTCTGCAGCCTTTCAGGAACCAAAGTCCCTTCGTCAGGCTCTGGGAAATGTGTAGATGGTTCGAGATGGTAAAAAGTCCCCGTCTTGTACCATCTACACGTTTCCCAGAGCCTGACGAAGGGACTTTGTCCTTTTCTGCAAGCTTTTGGGAATCCAAGTCCCTTCGTCAGGTTCCCAAAAGCTTGCAGAAAAGGACAATTTTCTTGCCATTTTCCAGTTGGTCTAAGAAAAGGTATCATTTTGGAACCACGAGTTCTAGTTTTTTCCATGTCTTTTTGTCTCGGACCAACACGGCTACCACGTACATGTTCATATCTAGGCATGTCAGTGCCGAGGCTAGTAGAGTTGACGCGCGCTTGGAAACCCATCGAGTCCCGGTGCCGGCAATCCCACTGAAATAACGGAGGCTCAGCACAAACACTTGAGGCCAGTTCGCATGGGATTCCTAGCAGGGTTGGGCCTACACGTGTGTCGAGAGACTTCATGTTAGATACCTGGGTTGCAAAATTATGGGCCAGACTTAAAGTCTGTGCAAGGAACGGTCCTGACAGGGCAGTGCTCATGTCTCCAGTAAAGAAGTCAAATGGCTTGGAAAGGAAACGTGCTGTAAATGTTTGTTCAATCACTCCTTAATGTGGGGTTTTGAAGAAGATTGTGACGCAACTCGCCTTTTAATTAACGTATGAGAAGCTGTGAAATGGTGTATTTTAAGAATATTTTATAGCCATAATTCTGTGCTTTCTATGTACTGTACTATGTACATATATAAGGCAATCGGGACTTGTGATAGAGATGATATCTTTTATTAGACCAACAAGATTTTTGCAAAAAAATTGCTTTAATTCTTTAATTAATAAAAGATATCATCTCTACTATGCATCCTGATTGCCTTTTCCTCTAGACCAATACGGTTACAGCTTGGATACCATGTACATTTTCTATATATATATATATACACACACACACACACACACACACATATACATACACTTTATATTTATATATGTGTGTGTGTGTGTGTGTTTTTTATATATAAATAAAAATATAAAAAAACCACACACGCACATTTTATACACACACACAATATATGTACTATATACTGGGACTCTGCAGTTTGCTGGGGCCTTGATACGAGTTCATGAAGTCCTAGTCACCGGGTCCTGGACACTCTCTGCATGTATCTGACTGGTCTGTCTGTGTTAGTAAGTGGATATTCAGATGAGATGCGCTTTAGTAGATGTGTGGCTTGTGATAAATATTCCTGTGCCGCACGTTCACGCTGTGGTGTTCATAGATAGCTGTGACCAGGGGTGAAGTCACCCCATCGTTCCCACCCTGTGATGTAAAGGGCTACCTGGGAAGCCAGGCTTCCTGCCTGTTCCATAAGTTATCTAAGGTGAGACTAAAAGCGGAGGAGAAGCTGCTATAAAGTTGCCTTTCTGGCAGCAAGGGCAAGTGACTTCTCTCTCCCAGCCTGCTGAAAGCAGGAAAGGCACCTGGTGGCGGTTGCAAAGTGTTCTTCGTTGCCTTGCTCTTGTTTTTGAACGTGCTTTGTGCTAAAGCCACCCCCAAGGAAAGACACTTCACTAGAATTTGGGACTTCGTTTTATCTTTCTTGGTTGGAGTAGCTGCCCTCTAGCTCACCATACCTGCCTTCTAAGGGATTACTAGAAAGCTATTAAATTTAAATGTACATTTATCTTTTGTACAAATAGGGCCTGGATTTTGAGGATGTCGCTAACTAGGTGAAGCTTTCTTCTGCATTGATGGAAAAAAGTGATGATCAACAGTGGTACCTCCGTGGATAAAGCCACGGGCAAAAATAGTTGCATGCAGAGCCTGGGTATAATGCTTTTTGATGTTTGCAAGGCAGGTATGTTCTGCGGAGATGAATTACCTGACTTGCTGCTTGTTTCCTGAGAAACGAATGTCAGATTATGGAAGTGTGTTGTGAATAATGTGTTTTTTTGCCCTTGCGATCAAATGAAGTTGGAGACTGAGGACAGGAATTAAAGATGTGGGAACAGCATGTGTCTTCCATAGATGCAGAAGTGATGCAAAAACAATGTTTCTTGCCGGTGCTGAAATGCCTAGTGTTCTGGTAAGTGAGAGGGGTGGTAGAAATGAGGAAGATATTCAGGTTGGTTTTTATAAGAAGCTACACCATCGGGTACATCTTTATTGTATATTTAAAATATATTCCCAATTATGTGAGGTTTTAAATGTGTAGTTTGTGTGAGCAGGTTGGAATTGCGCATCTAACTCATGGTAGCGTTGAGCTGATGTCGTCAGCGTGGTCCAGGAAATATGCGAGATGTAAAAATCCTGTGTTGTGGGTGATGATCACCTTGTATTGGACCAGTTGTATGGTTGGTATAGACGTAGGCAAGCTTTTGGGTATCGCGGGACCCTTCCTCAGGCATCTGAAATAAAAGGTTTTCTGGCTGTCTTGCCACCTGTAGTTGTCATTGAAACGGCTCCACTAATGGTAACAGAGGGTGAAATTGTAGTTGAGGCATTGCCTAGGTACATTTACCACTGTGTTGTCAGGGAGCTGTGCAGCAGGTGATTCACTTTTTAACTTGGTGCTTGCAGCCTAGGCCCACGCGGTGGCAGGGAAGGTATGATTTTCCCCTGAGTTTGTAGCATCTGTCCACTGTGGGTCAAAGAGTTAAAACTGCAGTTCAGCAAATCTCCTCCATGCTGGGTGATCAGCCCTTTTGCTGCTTTGTCACGGGATGGAGAACCCAGGGGTAAATACTGTGCAGCTAATCCAGGCAGCTCGTCCCGTGTGAAAGGCACTCTGGCAAGGAGAACTGCAGTGGTCAGCTGCTGAAACAAGAATTTCTCATTATATTAGATTGACCAAGGATATTGGATCAAAGAATGTCTAGTGATCTGTTGTTTTAGACTCTTCATAAAGGGAATTAACACATCCGTAAATGGATCAGGTGCCAAAATTTGCTGGCACAATTTGGCTAATTTTTTAGCTTAACAGTGACATTCATTTCAGAGAATGTGTGTCCTGACCGCAGTAGGCAGTTATGGCTTTGCTGGCCCTTTTAGGAGTCTGTTCCTTAATCCTAATGCTAAAACATAAGGGAAGAAGTGGATGTTTTTGAGATGTAGCAAAACAGTTCCTGTCCTTAATAGATAAGGCTCATTTAGTTCTCAGCTGTGTTAAGAAGGGGCCTTCCTATATCATAATTTGTGTTATCTGACTATAAATGGAGGTTCTCTGTATTGGGAATGACAGATGGGTGTGTGTAATACATGGTAACACGGTGGAATGCCTGTTTTATTGTGTTATAGAACAGCACGGGGGTAGGGTTTGCTAGGTATCTAAAACAAACCAGGCCCTCTATTTTTTTCTGTATGAAATGCGCTATGCTGACCAATGGTTTTTGATATCTGTTCTAGTTCATGAAGGCAGCCCGCTTGGGGAGCTTCATCGCTGTGTCCGAGATGGCGTGAAAATCAACGTCCATATTCGCACTTTCAAAGGACTGCGTGGTGTCTGCACGGGGTTTCTGGTCGCATTTGACAAATTCTGGAATATGGTAACTATTGTGCTGCTCTTTGATTTACAGCTACTGCATTGGAAACATCGGTGCCAGACAGGGAGTGGACTGGCAAGTTGGTACTTTGGAGGATTCTTTAAAAAGAGAATCCCATTTCCTGATATTAAAACAACAAGGACACAGTCTGATCACTGGTTTTCAGTTTTGAGTCTCATTTTTCCTGACTAAACTGTCAAGAAGGGAGCTCCTCATTTGCTAGCATTTACAAAAAGTTCTGCCATTTAATCATTTAGCATCTTGCTATTAGTCATGAGATATGAGATGAAGTGTTGTTTGTTACACTGCGCTGTAGCCTAGGTGCGCACTGGGAGATGCTGGAGAGAGCGAGAAGTGCAGAGGCTGCAGTGTGGTTTGAGATTGCTGGATGTTGCGTACAGTCTTGGGGAGAAGTAAATCACTGGTGACGTTCAAGCTCTATTAATCCTTCTTCCCCTCAGTTTCCTCTCTTAGGTATCAGCTACGAAACCAGAACAGGGTAAGGGAAGCTCCCCCTAAATTTCCAAAAAAAAGAGACTGAATGGAGTGAGGCGTTACAGGACTGTGATCCCTAAGTGAGAGAGAAGGTTAGAAACAGGGTGGGAATACTCAATGTCATCTTGGGGTATTAAAAAAAGGTTTAGGCCTGAAGAGAAGAGGAAGATTTAGGCAATAGAGTAGAAATTGCCACTAGGCTCTGTGGCTCCTCTGTTTCTGTACCTCAGTATAACAAGTGTGTTTTGGCTGTTTGGAAATCTACTCCAGAACATGGCGTGTCCTTCGAATGGATCATCCATGAGATGAGAGAGCTGTGTATTATGGTTTATAAAGCTGTTTTCCTCTTTTATTTTTCCTTTTTTAACTTTCCTTTTTTATCTTTCAGGCCCTAACAGATGTAGACGAAACGTATAGAAAACCTGTACTGGGGAAGGCATTCTACAATGAGCCCCAGCTCACACTTACCAGGGTAGGTAGCCTTCTGCCTGCATGTTAACTGGCCTTGTATACCTTACTTTTCATTGTGGTGAAATATGTAGCATCAACCTGAAAGTCCTGGTTATGTCTGAAATGTACCTACTCCAGATTTTATTGGAACGGGAAAAACTCAGAGAAGCAAAAATGCTTTTTTGCTATATTTTACAAGTTCAGTTTGGGCTGTTGATGGCACTTTTAAAAACAGCCTAATTGGCGTTAGATATTGACTTCCTGTCTCCTGCAGTGTCACGAAACCATCACTCCTGTGCATCGCTCCGGAGTAGGAGCCTGCATGCTCGTGGTTTTCCCAAACTGCATGAGAGGATGTTTATCAACAGGGACAAAACGAGCCAAGGAGTCGAGTCCATACTAGGATAGGTTTTCCGTCTATTTGGGATTGACATGCCAGTCTGCTGTCTGTTTAATGTTGCACAAATCCCAAAGTACTGACATAAAATGGAGTATCTCTTCCAGTTTCAGTGCTGTTGCATTGTCAGATTCATTTCTAAGCTTGCCTAAGTCTATTTGATGCATTTGGTCTAATAAAAGACATCGCCCACAAAAATAGTTGCTTTCGGTAGTCATGATATGCCAAAACCGTGACTGCAGTGGTAAAAAGAGCTGTTCAGCAGTCATACATTATTACATATGCTGATTGTTGGTCACATGCTCAAAATTTGACTTGAGCGTGGAGAATGAGAAGCCTGTTTCTCTGAATGTGGCCACTTAACTGAGTGTTCCCTTACAGCTGTTTGACAGGCTCAAACTACAGGAGTCTTCTGAAAAGAAGGGAGCTGATACAAAGACTGAGCCAGAGGAGACGGCCACAACAAGCGAACCCCAGCCGCTCGGGCGGAAAGTTGGGTCAGGATGGGGGAGAGCCGAAGAGGAGCGAGAGACGCAGAAACACGTGGGCAGAGGTGGAGAAAAGAAGACAGCAGGTGACAGCTTGCCTCTGGCAGTCAGAAACGAGGCTGACTTGCCAGGCAGGACTGCCCAGACAGAGGGCACTGGTGCAGGAGCTACCACTGCAAGAAGCCAGCCCCGGAAAAAAAAGAGGCCCAAGGTGGATTATCAGCAGGTGTTCACACGCCACATAAACCAGATATTTATCCGAGGAGAGAATGTCTTGCTTGTCCACTTAGCGCACTGACTTGGCAGGGCTGAGTCAGTATATTTAATCAATAGCATGAATCACAGCTACAGCTCTGGCTAAGCATCGTTGTGAAGCAGTATGGTATTATAACTAGATTCCCATTCTTTAATTGTAACAGGATAGGGGAAATTGCTATGTCTGTCTTGCCAGGGCATCTTGAAGCAGTAGCTACCAGAGCAGCCGGTCTTACACCTCTGTCAAGGGGCTTGGGACAAATTCAGCAAGACACTTCAGTTCTGTGAGGCGAGGGGAAACTGGCAGGATCTGGCAGGGACCCTGGTCCCTTTAAAGGGCTTCAGGAAGCGTGTCGGGAAGTGAAATTAGGGTGCTTCGTTTGGAACAAAAATGTTGTTCCACTTCAAGAACATGTAATTTTACACAGTCTAAAATGAGTGCCCAATCCTAAATATTCTACTTCCTCTAAGTTTTTGCAAAAGCAGTTTTCACTGACAAAGTCAATAGTTTTTAAATGCAAGTAAATGAAGAATCCAGAGTTTCCCCTTTTACCAGGCCTAGCTTTGCCCATGCACCCCAGTCCCTTTGTTCAAGCCTGTTGCTAACGAGGACTGAATTGTGATATGGTCTGAGGCATCTCAGTGAGCACCACCTAAAATTCCTCTTTATATCAGGGAACTGAGACAGGATTTGTGCTTGCTTCTAAGCGCAAAGCTTGTGCTCTTACCCATTGTGTCATGCTGCCTTCCCACGCTATCAGCAAGCACTTAGCAATGTCAGTCCAGGAGCTTTCTTCCCTGGAGTTCCTCTGCGAGTGTTATAATGGGAGGAAGCACCTGGGAAATCAGTCTTTTCTATTTCTTGTTGTAGCGTTATACACGGTGATGTACTTTTCTTGTCAGATTTTTAAAATAAGTTTTTGTGCTGAGCACAGCCGTACTGTAACTGAGCACCTCTGAGGTTCCCTCTGTTGACACTAGAGGCACCACCTCACCAGCAGGTCTGATAGGATCCAAGTCTTCGTGATGCTTTCCTATCTCTACAAATGATGCTGCTTTGAATTCCATCTGAACTGAGCTTCAGAGATGTGCTTCGAATTAATGAAGTATAAAAATTAAAGCCAAACTGTAGCAAAAGAGTAGCTTTATTTTGATAGCTTTGTTCATACCTAAACCACTGAAGAGCAGCCAGAGCTGCTGTGTATCTAAACTGTTTCCAGGAGCCATTCTTGAGATCGAGAGTGAGCAGAAACTGCTAGAATACCCAGTGGGACCTCTAATTTATTTTCACCCATTTACTCATGTAATTAATTCCAATTATCTCATACTATAGAGCAGCTCCCTTCCTTACAACAAGTATTAGATGTGTCCGGAACGCTATTCATGGGTCAAGGGGGAGGGGAAAGGATACCTTAGTGCGTTATAATATATCTTGTAATACATTATGCATGACAAAGTCACAAAACTTACTGGTTATATTATCATACTTCTGCATAATCCTCCTGTCTCGAGTACTACGTAATCACATTGCTTTTAGTTAGGAACATACCTGACACTTTTGTAAATTATGAAAATGATTTAACAAGAGTTTCTGGACACATGAACCAGGTGTTTTTAAGTGGGATGGTTCAAAATTT
Source organism: Alligator sinensis (assembly GCF_000455745.1). Classification (NCBI taxonomy): domain Eukaryota; kingdom Metazoa; phylum Chordata; order Crocodylia; family Alligatoridae; genus Alligator; species Alligator sinensis. The sequence goes on from NW_005842555.1 coordinate 124,640, forward strand.
TTATGCAGGCATTGCAGATAATTAGGGGCTTAATGGCTAATCAGTAAGCCTGTGGGTCTCTAGTTCAGATTCATCCAGGGATGGCAGCAACTGAGTGAAATGGAATCTAATCACAGGCACTGGAGATTATTTGGGAACCAACCAAATTCAGCAAGATTCTGCAAATTCAGTAGAAAAAAAAAAGTGCTATAATTTCTTATAATTGAGCGTAGCCTTGTGACTAAAACTGCCTTCTACTGCCTGAACCAAGACTTTGGCCACTGAAAATGCTTATCTCTTTTCAGGCACAGTTCCTCCTGTTTTTGGGTTATTGTTTTTGCTATTCTTAAGAAGCCTTCTGTTGCTTCTCCCCTCTCTTCCAACTGCAGCCCCATATACCATCCTGCATCGCTTTCTAAAATGTTGGAGCAAAAGCTTGTTCTCTTATTTGCACGTAATTTGCTCAGCACGCTCTTTCTGCGCCTTGCCAGTTCAAATTTCTCTCTGGTCACTTGGCTGATTACAGGCATTTCCAGTTGTTTAAACTGGAACTAAAGGCTTCATTTCTGTCCCTAACTTCAGATGAGAGTTTGTCACTGCAATACTCTTTGCTTTGCTTCTGATCATACGCTTTCCTGACGCTGCACTCCAGAGACTTTCTTCTTACCTGGTTGATTTGTTAGGGTAGCCTGAGCTCATCATCTCTCTGCTTTTTCCTCTCTAATAATGAGTCTCTCTCCAAGAGAGTCCTCTTTTACCCCCTATTTCTGTTTTTACCATGGCCCTTACACGATGCGATTTATCTCTGTTTAGACTAATTACGTGGTGACATTCAGTGGTGTTTCTCCTTTTCCTTCTACCCATAATTCTTTTTCTACCTGCCTCAATTCTGTTTCCACTTGGATGAGAGTCACTTGCCTTAAATTCAATACGACTAAGATGAATGTTCTTCCTTCAGCTCAACTGCCGTTGTTTTCACTCTCTGATGCTGCCTTCAGTCTAGATGTTGGAATGAACTTCAGTCCAGCAACTCTGTCCGCTCTCATCTACAAGATTTAACCAGAGATATCACCTCCTAAACACCCGCAGGCTTATTACTTCTCCTTTAGTAAATCTCCTCACCTCGAGCTGCTTGTTTGTGCCTTAATTTCTGCATTGCTGTTGATTTACTCTTTCCATATTTTCACCTTGGACACCCTAGATGATTAAGTACCAAGCAACTAGTTCACATTTTTTCCCCCTAACCCTTCGTGTTGTTCCTTTCTTCACTTCATGGGATTCCCATCGTTCATGTTGTCTGTTAAACTTCTCTTACGCTCTTGTTTCAATGCCTGAATTGCTGTATCCTCTACTTGTTTTCCCTCACTTTCCTATCTGATCCCTGTTACTATCTCCTTGCTGTTTCTAAAAATGTTCTTTTTTTTTTTCTCCGCTGTAGCACCAAGTATCTGGAATTTCCTTCCTTTTCGCCACCTTTTCTTTCATTTTTTTATTTTAAAATCCATCTTTCAAGCCAATTATTATGAACCTTGTCTCTTGGTTCATAATAATTTGGTTGTCACTCAGCAAGAATCTTAGTCAGCAATGGTCCTGTGTGTTTCTTTTGTATGTGTTTAGCACTTCCAGTAAAAGTTTCTATGTAAATGCAGTCTAATGCGAAATCCTGGAATGAATTCCTCTACCTCATCTAAATCTCTGAAAAGGTAATAATTTTGTTTTTTTTTTCCTTCTGTTTCATTGTTTTTAGATATTTCTTTCCTGTATTCTTCTTCACTTCCCAGGATGTTTTGACACACAATTTAAGTTCTTTGTTTCCTACATGCAGACTGTTTCTGCCAGTCCCCATAGCATCGTTGTAAATGAGACTGAGCAGGCAGTGCGAAAACTTCAGATAATAAACAAACAGCAGGAGCTGCTGGGGTCTTAGGAAACCAAGAATGTGAAGGTAGAAAGTTGGGGGTTAGACTATCAGCAATACGCTGAGATGGAGGAGCGTAGCGATTGCACTCTGTCTAGCTCCTGTGAACAGTCTGTATGATCGGATAGCAGCACTACACGGTGTGTGAAACACACTGCCTTAAGAAAAGTGTCATGGAAAGCTTGGCAATTATTAGAAATGGTCCTAAAATACAAAGAAAACATGGATTTTTTTTTCTATCAGCTGTATTGGTGATGAAAGGTACTGGAATTGAACTGCGATGTCACAGTAATGTCGAATATGTTGTAATCCCTTATTTATTTATTGCCAACACAACCTACTTCAAGAAAAAAACAGAAACCCAACCCACAACATCTTTTCAAGCACAACTGGTCTCTTAAATTAAAGCCTTGTATCACCTGGGATAGGAACTGCATTCGCTATAGTTGCACTTGTGCAGAGACAGGGGGGTCAGTAAGCAGATTTGTAATGTAGGTTGGGAAGGATAGTTTGAAATCAGGATCGTGTCATTAGCCTGGGGAAAGAGAGGAGTAAGAATAACCCTACTTGGCAACTTCTGTGTTTAAATATGGTTATGGGTACCATGGTCTTGGTTCCCTTTGTGGAAAGGGCAGTAATGGTTTCCTTCCAGCATGCCAGACGGTGCTTAAGCCTGGCTCTAGCATTCAGCTTCCTTATTCTGAAGGAATGTGGCCAACTGTGGTAGAAAGTGTCAAGTGTTTTCACATCCTCCTCCAATTAGGCTAGCCTCTGTCTAGGTTGCTGCCTAAAGATTTTCACTGATTACCAGAGAGAGCTACTCCCTTCCTGCCTCCCTCTCACTGAAAATGCAGGTGTGTGTTTACTGTCTCTTTTGAGCCGTTCATTCTCCCACGAGGACAAGGGTCACTGTTTCTGATTGTGGATTTTCCCTGGGCTCCACAAATGTTGGAAGCAGGCGCCGATCTGTTGGTAGGAATAGCTCCCTCCTCACCTCAAATGCTATCAGGTCTTGTTCTGATCTAGACAAATATCCCTCCCGCAGGGATCACAGAGTGGAGCAAGCTTTAAGATCAGACTACAAGGCATCATAAGTCGGTATGCAAACTTAGCTGTTCTGCCTGGCTTTTAAAGGATATCGCAGCATGGAGGGGATATGGCCAAAAATCAACTAATTGGAGATGTGAAGTCAGTGCACACTAGGTGACTTTCGTAATCAAAATCCTCTTCAGGTCATGCATGTACTCCTTGAGATTTGCATCAAAATCTAATGGCATGCACTTGAGTAGTTGCAGTTGTAGGTGTATTCCTGAGAAGGGGCTATCTAAGCATACCAGCAAACTACGCGGGCAGATCATTTTTGGGAGATCATGAAAGAAAAGTGTTAAAGGCTTGGAGACATATTTCCCTTGTTACAGACAATAGAAAAGAGGTTTGGGAGCATCCTGCCAAGGGGAAATTCTTCTTTCGAGGCTACAGGTTTTTCTTCAGTCTCCTGGTTTGATAGCAGCTATTTTAGAGGAGTCTGGGACCAACCCACGTGTTCAGTATACACCTGTGGGCAGGTGTGAGGGAGCACATGGGGCTGGAGGGCTTTCCCCAGGGTCATTCAGTGTGCAGCCACTTGGGCCTTCACGCCAGACGGGTGTCAGGGTAAGCAAGGTGTCCCCTGCATGGGAGCAATGTCGGCTCACCTTGAGAGGCTCTTAAGGAACGCGTGTTTTTAGGGGCTCAGAGAAGCAAGCACGTGGAGGCTTCCCCGGCTGCATAGCTGCCTGTAGCAGGGCATAGGACGCTCCTACCTCTTCAGTGTCCTACTTCTACCAGGTGCTTGAGCCTTGCCTGAAGGGGAAATGTTCAGGCAGAAGTCAGGACAGGTGTGTCTCATTTGCATTAGCTGAGGGCCATGCAGTTGGGTCTGGAGTGCTCTGCCAGGGAGGAGGCAGAAGCGGACTGAAGTGTTCCCTGCGATGTCTTCCCAACTCATAAGCTTGAGAGACTTTAATCTGAGGTTTGTTCTCCTTTATTTTGGGGCTTTTTTTCCTGTTACCGAAACTGTTAAATGCCAGGAGTTGGGGCATGGGGCAAGGGTAACTTTGGACTTCCATCAGAAAGGAATGGGAACTTCACTCAGTTACAGTGCCTTAAAACCTTGTCCAGGCCCTTTGTCTGACCGCTGCGGGAAAGACGAGTGGCTGCTACATACTTTGAAAGTAGGGGCTCAGCCTGGGCAGCTAATACGGCGAGTCCCATTCTCTCAAGGTGTAGATCATCCTTGAAGGAAACACCCTGTTTTGGAGGCGTAAGATGATATTTCCCTTCTTCTGACTTGACGCCTGGACCCCAAGACAAAAATGGCAGCTGCTGGATGTAAGCAAAGGGGTTGAAGTTCACTAGGAGAGAACAAATGCCCAAAGTCCAGTTGTTTGCTGCAGGTATCCCACCCCCAGGCTTCCCTGCCTGGATAGCTCTGCATCTGCCCTTATTCTAGCCTTGGGATTTCTTGACTGCCCCAGTCCTGTACTGGATGATGAGAAAGCTAGCCATGATTAGAGAGGAGAGCAGCTTTCTTACCTGATAAAACTGGTTTTCTTTGACTTGTATAACTCCCCAGCTGTTGCCTGCAAGCTTTAACATAATCTGGTCCAAGCTGGGTGGTTGACACTAGGCAATGCAGGGACAACTAAGGGAGCAAATGAACTCTGATACTTCCATGACGTTAGCTCTCTGCATATTTTACAGCGCATGAAATGCAGTGATTCTAGGGGGGCACAGCCAAGCCCTGCCATGCTAACTGGCATATTTGATTCAGCCTCCAAAATTTGCAGAGGAAACCCTGTTGGGAGAAGAAAAACCAGGTAAGCAACCTCTCTCTTTTGCACTGGGGTAGGCTGGAGTCTCGGTGATTCTTACTCGTTTCCTGGGGGCGGAGGAGAAGGGCCTGCTGGAGTGGAGGAATATCAGATGGCTCGGCTCCTGATGTTTACAAGCCCCTTTAGATGTCACCGTAAGTGTTCTTGCTCTTAGGTGACAGAAGTGAAAGGCTGTCAAGGAAGGAAAAATGGCTTCTGATGTTCCTGGATAGCTATTTTATTAGCTTCTAGCTTCATAGTATACAGTAGGACGACTTAGCTGAAGAAAATTAGTACACCTGAGACTTTCAGTCTGTCTTGTATTCGTTTAGAGTGAAGAGGAGTTTGATCAGTTTGTGTAAAAACATATCCATCCTTTTTTCCTCTCAAAAGAACGGTGCTCTCCCTCAGGAAAAAAAAATGAAAGCTGCTCCGGCTCCTTTAGCAATCGCTTTTGATTTTTGCTGCTTCAGAGCAAAGTGCAGCTGTATCATTGTATCTTCCACTCTATAGATCGTTTTAAGTTTTAGGAATGGAGAGAAACGTTCAACTTCTTTAAAAACCAAAAGGGGCATTATTTGGGGAGTTGACGGGCTGACCTTCGTTCAGATGGTTGCATGCGTCCGGCATAACTGCATGGATTGGGACTTATTAACCGGTTGCAAATGTGTATAGCTATATAACTGAAACCTAAGGAGATGGCATGCGCTACCCCGCCAAATGCAGGAGTGAGAGTTGGGTGCTGACGAGTTGTAATCCCACAACTGCCATAAACTCTCTGTATGGCTTTGGCAAGTCGCTTCTGTGCTCTCTCGCTTTCCACATCTCTAGGACGAGGGCGATACTTGCCTATCTCACAAGAGCGTTGTGAGGATCTAGCACTTCACAAGTGCTGCATAGTAATATCAAAACCATAATGCATCGATTCCAGAGCGTCTGCCCTCTTCCAGCACTTAACCTTTAGCCTTGTGTCTCAGCACACTAGAAACGTGCAGGTGTCAGGTGTATTCATGCACTCGAGTCTTGAAATGACTTGTTTGTACGTGGCTAGACCTGGGTTGGCTGCAGATTTCTACTTGATGCCTGAAGAACCGTGATCTGGTAAAACCGTCATGGATGAGCATATAACTTGCTTCGAATGATCTCTGTCTTCCTGATCTTTGTATTATTTCTTGGAAGGAATTGCTTCTATGAATATAACTGAATTTGCATTACTATGCTTTTGAGAGAGAAATATTTGTGTACAAAGTGCTGAAACTGCAATGCAATAAATATTTCGGTGTAACAGGTAGTTTGAAGGTTATTTCTTGGTGCTTTGTTAATTTGTGTAACGAGCCGTAAAGGGAATCGTGTGTTTCTTGTCCCGGTGGTTTGAGTAGAAGACTGGCAGTAGAGACCATCGTGTCCCAGCTCGGCAGTTGACTTGTATGATTCAGGCAAGCCTTTCTAACCTTCTTGTTCTATGGTTTATCCATTATCCAACTGCAAAATGGAGATGTGGGTACATACTGTTTGTGAAGCACGCTGATACCCTGGGATGAAAGAAGCTAGTTATGCGAGTTCAGCTACTCCCTGCAAGGCAGTGCCCGAGGCTCTGCTGTGCAAATATGGAGCAAAATGGTGGAGTCTATAAAGGTCTGTTTGTCCACACTGCAACTGCACAGCCACTGGGGATGCACAGGTTTCATATATATAGAGAGAGAGAGAGACTCTGTTGCTGGCTTTCCTCCATCAGTTACCTGCTTTTGAGGCTCCAGACCATAAGCAAGACTATTAAGCATCATCCAGCTTGTGCTGTTTACTCCTAAAAGGCCTTATGGAGCTGGGTACCTAAGCACCTGTCATACCCTACGGGTGTAAGTGTTTTGCAGAATTAAGACCACCATCCATAGTCTACTATTGGCCTCAGGTACTTGACAAAGCCCTGGGTCTGTCTGTATTGATTTTGTCAATCCTTTGAGGAGCTGCTGGACTGTGGTGTTTTCAGAGATCTTTCTCTCTCTCTGCTTTCATGCCATTTAGTTCAGATAGCTGCATATTTGTTAAAAACCTTATTTCATTATTGCAAAGTTGGGGCCTGTTGGGAGGGGAGGGGGAAACAAAACTCCAGTAAAAAGCCAGTAACTTACAATAGGAGAATGATGCGAGTCTGGCTGGGTTCACAGTGAGCACTCCAGGTCACTGACTTTCATTTAAATTAAAAAGCATTGCAGGTAATCAAGGTAATCGCCTCCCAGAAACTCCCCATCTTATGCAAGGAGTCGGCTCTCTTTTTTGCGGGTCTGGCTCCACCTCTGCAAGTCCTGCGAGCTGAGTTACAGCTGTCAGCACCCGTGCAGCCCGTTCTTTCTCCGCAGATACGATGCTCTTTCAGGCTTCAGTTCAGCACCCTCCACTTGCAACACGCGGGCAGTGTCCATTGACTTCAGGGAAATTACTTTAGCATGTGCTTAACTTAAGCACTCCAACACCTTCCCACACTGCAGCCTTGAAGCAGGAAGAGCAGACATGAATTGCAATAGTCCTGACTTCAACTGCGGGTAAAGACAAGTGTGACAGTGCTGCAAATAGGGTTGGTCTAATAAAAGATATCAAATTCACCCAAGGAACCTTGTCTGCAAATAGATAAGGCATTCAAGAAGACAGAGCTACCTGCCTATCTACCTACTTATAGCAACCTCTTTCAGAAAAAAAAAATACATTTGTTAAAATTTGGGATTATTTGCTTTGTTTTTCAGTCCCTGAAGTTTCCCTCCCCTTGAACTGTGGTCAGAACTGCACAAATTATGGCAAATGAGATATTAATTTTACCGAATAAGCATGTTTTGATCTCCACTCTGTGTTCATGAGTCAGGTTGGGGAAAAAGAGGTAGCCTTCAGCACCTGCTCTTAATCTGTGTGTGTGTGTGTGTGTGTGTGTGTGTAGGGGGGTATTTCTGCTAAATGCAGTGAACAGCAAAATAGTTCAACAATGGTCATATTTTTCAATGGCATGTTTCAGAGCTAATAAAAAAGCAGATATGAACTGGATAACAAATAGCAGGAGCACCTGATCTGAGCAGAAGATCCAGCCCAATTAGGCTGATTGCAAGTGAGTGGCCACCTCCTCCCTGTTTTCAGATGTATTGAGACAGCGGCGCGCTGGGTCATGTTCACAAAGTTTTTCTTTCTTAGCAACGAAGCCAGAAACTTAAGGTTTCATTAAAGGATGGTGATTTTTTTTTGTTACAAGCTGCTGGGTGCCGCGGAGAAGGGCTGCAGCGAGGAGCTGTCTCCGTGACCTTTGCCTGTCCCTTGCGCTTCTATCACCTTCCCTTGTGCTTTGTTCAGTGCCTGGCAAATATAAAAACAGATGGTTTTAATATCACCACCAATCTCTTCGGTGGGCTAGTCGTCTCTGCTGGGCTTCGGCTCTCGAGCGTAATAGATTGAGATCGCATTTAATTTGCTTGCCTCTGTATCACTCTGGCACTGCCACTGCCTCCCCACCCTTGTTTTATTGTGTCACTAGCAACCGAGAGGAGTCTTCTCCAGGTCACCGGCTTCATGCAACGCAGCTGGGCAGCGGGGCGGCTCACCTCGTAGGAAGTTGGTGCCAGCGGCTGGCCCGGGCCTGCGTCCACATCTCCCTGTATGGAGGGTATGCCTCTAACTAGCAACCGCACTGTTCAAACAAAGCCCCCTGCAACATTTAGGGCTTTGGATTACTCTTTTTTGTGGTCAATAACTTCTTAAGCCAAATAATTCACAGAAGTTTCTCATCAGATCATTGGGTCCAGCCCCCCTGCTCTGGGCAGGGAAGCGTGCTGGGGTCACAGCAAGGCGCGCGTCCAGTCTCCTTTTGAGGATCTCCAGGGTAGGTGCCTGCATCGACAGGAACGGGACGAGAGCTCAAGCAGGATGGCATTGCCTCTGCTGGGCACCGCGCGCAGGCTCAAACAAGGGATATATGAGCCATACCCTGGGGGCGCGGGGACCCCTATATCAATTTGTGAGACTATTTTGTATGGGGGGGAAGGCTGAAGGATGCTTTGCCTGTTTACCTCTTTCATTGCAAGAGGATGCACTTCAGCTGTACTCCACGCTGCATCTTTAAAGTCGATTGCAAACACCTGTCTGTTTGCTTCCTTTCCCAGCTCTGCCTGGGGAAGGAGGGCTGGAAACCTTTGCTAGGGGGTTTTATTACAAGAAGACTTCTCATATCCCACTAGGTGGCAGTGGCTGAAAGAGAAATCCCCGGTTCGAATCACAGCAGTGAGTTAGTGCTGAATACTTACAGCCCCAGAGCCGGCAATAAGAGACGCACGCCATATAACAAGCCCCAGCGACAACATTGGCATGTCCCATCGATACTGAATATATTCAATTGGCGGCCCCGGGGAAGCCAGCTGCGCGGAGGAACCCGTTCAGAAAGCAGCTTGGACTCGCAGCCGGGGGGGAACGGCAGTTTCTTCGGTAAACGTGATACCTATGCAGGTGGCAAAATTGAGTCTAGGAACACTATGTAAGTGGAAGGAGCTTGCTGAGGCATTTTGGGGAGAAACTGCTATTATATCTCATTGGAAACTCAGTGCCAGCCCTTGAGTAACTTGCTCCGTTTGCATTTAAGGTAGCCTAACATCAGCAGAGCACGGCACTGCCTTTTGCCACAGGCCCTGGGAGATCATAGACCCATAGAAAATGAGAGTTGGATGGAAATCGCATCTAATCCAACCCCCCGCTCAAAGCCAACGCCATCATCCCAGCCAAGGCTTTGTCTAGCTGGGCCTTAAACACCTCCAAGGATGGAGATGCCACCACCTCTCTGGGGAGCCTGCTCCAGTGCTTCACCACCCTCCTAGTGAGGTTGGATATTAGGGAAAACTCTCTCAACCTCCCTTACTGCAACCTGAGACCTCCTGGACAGCTCAGGAGCATTGCAGGGGGCAGCATGAAAACTTCCAGTTTAGGTCTTGGGGTCGGGTGCAGTCCAGGTTGGTACCAATCTGAAATGTCTTATCAAATTAAGTGGGAGGTGCAGGAAAAACGTCGTTGCACTTGGCACTGGAAATCCTAGGACTGAAGTGCTCCTTTAGCCTTGCCGGTGCTTCCTTTACATCAGAAGGCGACTGGGTTGGCAGGGCAGGCGGCGGGAGCTGACGGTACTCTTTGAACACGGAGAGGCTTTCAGCCTGCCGGGGTTTCGAGCCGGTTCTTTCATGACACTAAATCTCTCGAGCCTATTTCTCTCCTACGTAATCGCCGCACGGAAAGCAGTGACCCTTGGTTGTTCAGCAGTGACACAAGCATCAAATGGGAGTGGGGAGCGGGCAGGACAGACGACAAAGCACTGCAATGATTATAGGTGTTGTATGAAGACATACCTGGAAACAGTTGTCACCGGGGAATACTTCTTAGGCTTGAAAGAAATTAGTGATTGGGTTACCTTGGACATCTGCATTAAGTATTGCGCGGTGTGTCTCAGACCTAGATTAGGGTATTAAGCCCATGGAGCCTTGCAGGTGTTTGTGCGGCTACAGGTGGAGCAAATAACGATGAACCGTGTGCTAGGATATCAGAAGATCTGGATCCTTTAAACAGTGGCACCAAAAGGAAAGAAAGCAAACTGCCTGTACATAAAATAAGAGTAAGGAAGTGGCCTCTGACATCTCCTCCGCCAGGAGACTAAATCCAGCATTGGCAGGGAGATAGACTCAATGATGTAACAGGCTTTTTCCATCACAAATGCCTGAGATCCAGTGTGTTAAGTGGAACAATAATCCAGCGTGCTGGTCAGGAAAAGGATGTGGGAGTTTGCGTGGAAAAACTGAGCCCATCAGCTTAGTAGCATAACAGACGGCAACAGGAAAGGTGGCAAACAGGATACCAGGCTGCATTAGCAAATGGTGAAAATGTCAAACAACAGGCACCGCTTCTCTCTCAGGTGGCTGCGAGAGTGTGCGCGCTGTCCAGGAGCGTGCAACACGGGCAGGGTATGTTTGCACTGAAGAGGATGCATTCGAGGCAGATTGAGAGCATCTCGGACGGGAGATGCACCGATGGCTTTTGAGTGTGTTCTGCTCTGGAAAAGGAGGCGAGATTTAGGTGCCAGCCCTGGGATTTCGCAGTGATGGAAGGAAGTTATTTGGAAGGAATTATTTGTAGTTGGCCGGAGGGTCCAGAAGTCGAGCAAAACAAGGAGGAGCTGGATGAAGCGGGGAAGTTTGCCAGGCTCTATCCACAGAGGGTGGGAAGTGGTTGCAGCCTCAGCCACGTTTGGTTCAAAAAAATCCCACTTTTGGAGGCTGCGGTATTTTCGGAACAGGGATTCGGGGATTGATCGGTCTCTTTAGTCAGTCTACGAAGCTTAGGTTTCAGCCCCGTTGTAACATGAAGTTTTTTCTAATATAGTTAATACACTTTTGAATTGTATTTATGATGCAGGGTGTGAAGTAGTATCATGTCTTTGTTGAGGAAGGGGGGAAAAACCCCTCATCAAGTGCTAATGGTTAATGTGTCCCCTGTGGGTTTTCCACACACCCGTGCATCCTGGTAGCCTCAGGGCTAACAGCCTTGTTCCAAATTTGCAAACACGGCTAGGGACATCCTGTGCACGCTCATTTTGTGCGGGCGCCCACCGCACACCCATGCACTGGGGTGGACGGGTCAGTTTGCATGTGGGCAGATGCTCCGCTTGCCCCTGTGCAACGATCCCCGACGGTGTCAGCTCTGCGGCATCGTGCACGCCTGCAAACCTGTACCGGCGGTCTTCCATCCCTGCTGGAAATCTCAGCCGGACTAGATCGGCCCTTTTCCCTTCCGTAACCTGCCACGGCCTGGCTTTGCCTGCAAATACTGACCAGGTTTTTCCAGCCCCGAGACAGGAGTTTGGAGCAGGTGTCCTTTTCTCTGCAAACCAAGACCTGCTATGGCTGTGTAAAAGTGGATGGAGCCCATGAGTTGCAAAGGCCAACCCTCTGTCCTCTGTCGAGCCGGCCTTAAAAACCAGCCGGGAGGTACAAATGCACGTAGGAACTTGGAGCGATTGCCAGGAGCACCTGACCGTGCGCGACTCGTATCCTAACAGCCTTTGCTTTGTGTGACGTGGGATCTGCTGGGTGGATGCTACCGCGCTTCTGCTGCAATGACAGGTTTATAGAGTCAGACAGTGGGTATTAATTAATTTATTTTAAAAGCAGCATCGTGCCTGTCATTCTTTGTTGGGTTAAAATGCTCTGAAGTCACCCTTCCTTCGGTCGCTCTTTAATTAAAAACCCAGCCCCTTAAAAGAGGACTGAGCTGTCTCGAAGCATGTGAGGCTCGGTAAATATTAGTGCAGCGGAGTGTGAATTGCTCTGAGAGCTGTCCTCTGCCCCGGCCCCGTGTCTCTTCCCCTTGGTAAACTAATGAACAAAGATCTGGCGTTTGTCACCATATCCAACGCGAGGGCTCTCGGAGAGGCTGCTGCCCCCAGCCTCAATATGAGCTTCAGAGGAAGCTCCTGGAAAGTTTTCCGGTGCATGCAAGAAAGTCTCGGTTAATAAAGCACATCCATTGCTGCAAGCGCCGAAACTCCGTCAAGGTGCAAACGACACCTTTGGCGCGAGAACTGCTGTTGTATTCTGGTCCGAAACAAGGACGCATGGCTCCTTGCTGAACCTGTCGGCTCGCTGGAGCAGGCTTATCGCTGCTAACGAGCATCCTTTCTCCCGAGGTACCAGGGAGAAGTGCTGGGGAGGGGCAACAGGGCTCCGGCTCGCTTTGGGGAGCCGGGCCACCAAGATGTGGCCACCGCAACAGAGAGGAGAGGCTGCCTCTGACCAAGGGAAGGGCAGCACTATTTGGGGCAGGATTGGTCGTGAGCAGAGCGAAGACGGGCTGCATTGCTGGGCCCCAGAGCCCTTCAGGCTGAGCGAGATGCCAGGAGAGGATGTGCACACTCGTCTGACAGCGCTGGGATTTGGCACCGTGCCGGCAGGCTGGGGCAGCGGTGACTTTCTCTTACCTGGCAGGAGTCGCCTCCACCTTCTCCAGCTGATGGCCTGCCTTGCCCGCAGCCAGCCCTGCCCAGGTGACCTCCTCCTTCCTAATGCGCCTCTCCACCTGATGCACAGAGCGAGCGAGCGAGCCAACCTGCAGAAGTGGGAACGCAGACTGGGCCTTGGTGCTCCTTTGCTAAAGAAATGGGGCTTGTTGAGAGCCGTCGCCTCCGCGGCGTTGGCTTGGGGGGTGCTCATCCCTCAAAACCCACGACCTGTATTCACTACGTCCTTAGATTCATAGATGTTAGATGTCCTGTTGCAACCCCCCGCGGAGACCATTTTTTAAAAACAATGGATGCGACACAACACAGCGGTGCTACCTTAGCATCCTCGTCGGGGAGCTGCTGGGAACGGCAGCATCATGACAGCTTCTCGGGATGTTGGCGCGTGGTGTTTGCGAAGTCAGGGCTCCACCTTGGGTACCGTCGCCCGCGGTGGCCGTGGCTCTGCAGAAGCAGGAAGACCCTGGGGGAGTAGAAGTGCGTGTTGCGAGTGTGTGTATTGTGCACACACCTTAACTCCCCGTGGGGAGAGATGTTGCACCAGCTTTAGTCCGTTCAGGACTTGGAGCTTGCTCGTCCACCCCAAAACTCCTTTGTATGTCGACTGCCTCCCATTGCCTCAGTAACACGTGGCCTCTGCTTGCAAACAGACCGGTGTTTGCTTCACGTCGTAGTCGTCGGGATCCAGCGGCCTCGTCTCCTTTGCCAAAGCCTCACGTGTGCTGAGGTCCCACCGTCCCGGGCATATCTCCAGCTGCTCCTCTGCAGCCCGGCTGTCGTGGCTATAACAGGTGGAAGCTGGTGTAAAACTTTGATGAAGAAACACTACAGCGATCCTGCCTGAATCCTGCTGTGATAGTAGGAGCCAACCCCCAGCCCTACGGCTGAACCTGAAGTAGGGATGAATACAGGAAACCCCCCTGGCATGAGATGAACTCATCGAGCCCATCAAATCCTTGCAAATCTATGAGCCCTGGGAGGTGTAAAAGACGGTTGAAGATTTATGGTGGTGTTGTTATCTGTGACATGGAAGCAGCTGATAAAGTTGAGCTCGAGTTGATGCAAGCTTATGCTCTCCCTAATATATATATAGGATCTTAGTTAGTGTAAAAGGTGCATATCGACCCTGTCTTTGGCTAGACTTCAGACTCGCATGGCTCATTACCCGCTCCGCTCGTGGTCGCTGCTGCCGGTGGAGCTCAGGCATCGACGGGAGCAGAGGACCAGAAGGAAGTCGGTGCTCTCGGTGGAAATGCAGCATAACAGCAGGCGGCAAATGCGGTGGCTGATGAAGGGTGGTCAGGCCAGCGGCCTTTAGGATAGGGGTAGGGGCTGCACAGCAAAAGTGACACGAGAGGCTTGCTTGACTTCAGGAAGTTTAAAAACATGCGGCTTACACTGCAGATGTGGAGGCCAAAATCCCTTTAAAGCTTCCTCCCCCCAAATTCTTGTCCAGATGTGATTGCAAATGGCCAGAAAAGGCTCTGAACGGTGGCTTCTGCATCCAGGCCTCCAAAGCAGCTTTGGTTCATCTTCCGGCCTTGGGCTGTGCGCGCACGTCCAGGAGCAGTGGAAGAATTTGGTAACCCCCCGGTATCACCAACAGTTTGTAAAAAGACTAATTGCCAAGTAACATATGCACGTGGGACCATTAGCAATTCTGTAGCTATGCAAATTAAAACAGTGATGTATGATTTATAGCTTTAATAATGTTCTGAAGGCTCTTAAATTTTAATCACTTGCAACATCCTTTTTAATATTCAATTACTTTATTAACTAATTAGGTCACTTGCTGAAAAAGCACATAAGGCTGGTGCTATTTTAATATCAGCTGAGCCTCACAAAATACCTTTGAAATGGTGTAAATGGCTTATTTATTTTAAACAGATCATTAAGATGCTATAATTAATAAATCAATTATGAGGAAAAGGCAAGAAACTGATAGATGCCAAACCAGAACGACAGTGGCCACGGGCTGCTTTGCTTCCTGCACGTTCGCGCAGCTGCTGAAACCCAAACCAAGGCGGCAGCGGAAGCACCTTCCAAGGTAATTCGTATGCAGCTGAGGAAATAAGCTCCGAGATATGCTCAGTTCATTATGTGGAGGGATGTAGACAGAGAGAGATCGCATGTTTGGGAGGAACGTGGCTCTGACTGATAAGAGCTCTGCTGACGACTGCTGCGGCCGCCTCCAAAACCTTGAGAAGTTGCGAGAGGAAGCGGGACGTCCCGGCAGTGCTTTTTTGGGTGCTCCTTAGTTCTGCATTGTTTCCCAGGACTGCAGATGACAAATCCCTGAGAAAGGGGCAGGCTTTCCGAAGTTGAATCCAAGCCCCACGTTGGAGAAGGGGCCGAAGCCCCTGCAGGGCTGCGGTCGCAACGGGGACTCGGCCTTGCAATCCCTCGCTCACCGGTACCGCGCGTGGATTTCATCCCCACTTCGACGTGCAAAGCAGAAGATGGATGAAGGGGAAATTGGCCCTAGTTCAAATGAACCTTTGGTAATAAGAGAGCTGCTTTCACCTAGGGGCAAGCTCGGCGGTGTTTGTCCATGCTTCACAACATGGCTAGAAGGGAGGAAACCCTGACCTGACACACGTGGGGTGGGATGGGAATGGCTACAAGCACTGGCTGAGCGTGACTTAGCTCCTCCGTTTTGCACTCGCCGGTACGTTTATCGCGCACGATCAGGCCTTATACCCGGCAGCACAGATCTGATAGGGAGTGGAAAGATGAGACCCAAAAGGACGAGGAGGAGGCAGCTTTCGCTGCTGGGGCACGGACCTGGCGCTCAATTGTCCACACCTGCCATGGCAGCGCTGCAGACAAAACACCAGCGGGGGTTTGGCCTCAATTTATTTCAGACCATAGCAAGGGGGGAAAAAAAAGAAAACCAACCCTTCAAAGCCTGGAGTTGGTATCGCTGTCACTACCACTTTCAACTCGAATGGTGGGACGGCGCCTGTGAGCACTGATCACCCCCCCGGGAACAGCGGAGGTGCCAGAAGAGGGTGGCCGCAGCCACGCAGGGCCTCCCTTCCCGCTGCCGCTTTGTCTTGCCATCGCTCGGGCGGCAGCGAGCGGCTTGCTCCGCGCCCGCCTGCAATAGAGTCGTGATGGAAACGTGCCTGGAAGAGTTTCTCACCCCATGACTGCATGTTCCCAGGAGCCAGAAACGCGGGTGCTCGTCCCAGCTCTGCTGCAGGCTCTTTGCCTCTGCGTCTCCATCAGCAAAAGGCAGCGAGTTGTGCAGACCTGGCTCTCAGACCCAGGTGCCGGTTAAGTTGCAGCAAGGGAAGCTGAGGTTGGATATTAGGAAGAACTATCTCTTTAGGAGGGTGGTGAAACACTGGAACAGGTTACCCAGAGAGGTGGTGGACTCTCCATCCTTGGAGGTGTTTAAGACCCGGCTAAACAAACCTTGGCCGGGATGATGTAGTTGGGGCTGGTCCTGCTTGGAGCAGGGCTTGGACTAGATGTGACCTCCCGAGGTCCCTTCAACCCTCATTTTCCAGGATTAGTCTGCACTCGAAGGGGAGTGCTAATGTGTATTATGTGCTCAGCGCTAAGGGGAACCCAACTGCCTGTAGCCCCGCGCGCTGCCTCCAAGACCCAGCATCATCGCTCCTTCTCAAAGGGCACCAGCCCCGTTGTCCTAGACGCTAGACTGACCTGGCCTAAGCACGTGACGTCCCACCAGTCCTCAAGCATCAAAGGATGCAAAACTATGGCACAACATTGGGGCATTGACCCCTCTCCTGCTGCGAACAAGCGCAGCACATGATGCTGCACACGCTGGAACAAGCCTATCTGCCGTTCCTTAGGCATCAGGGATTTTAACAATACACTTGGACTTCCAGCTCTAGCAGCCTCCTTCCAGAGGAAAAAAACCTCCATCTTTCTCTGCATTTACGACTACGCTGTCATTAGAGACAGCTCGCAGCATCCCATCACTCCGGTTACAAACCCGCAGTTGCTCTGTCAGGAGGATGTTTTATCACCGGTCCTGTAATTCCTGCCCAGTCCTTTATTCATAGGACGACGGGTTCCTTGGGTCTCTTGATTCCTTTGTGCAGAAAAACAGGCCCCAGCTTTGTCGGAGAGAGAGATGTATTAGTCATACAATGCCCAGCGTGGCGTTTCAAGTAAAAGGTCACCGGTGCCCACCGTGCCGCCGGTGCCAGGAGAAATGAGGCAAAATGCAATAGAAACCAACGCTTCTGCCACGTTTCCCCCTTCTCGGGGAGGGGAGCAGGAGGCCTGCGCGCAGGCACAAAGACACCGGGCCCAAAGAGTTGATTGTTAACCTCACCCGCTCGATTCAATGTGACGGTGACACTTCACAGCACATTGCATCCAATCTCATTTGAAGCTGACAAAGATTGTTTCTGCTTTATATCTATTGGTTTATTAATGGACTACAGCCTCTTAAGCAGATGCATATTCATTAGATAGCCAGCTGTTAGGCGGTTCCCAGATGTCGAATGTAGCTCTGTCTTGGAATTTTTTTTTTTTCCTTATCATGAAACAAAGTAATTGAAGCCCTATTAAAGAACCAGTTAATTACTCAATCGGTACCTTATGGCACAAGCGGATTTTAAAAAAATATATAATTTAAATCTGAGAACTCTTGGGGTTTAAACCAAAAATTTTTATTTTTTAAAAACACATCAGCCCAGGACCTGTCTATGCTGTTTGTATGCGTGTGTGTGTGTGTGTACACACATCTCACACACACATGTATGTATGTGTGTGTACCTCTCTCTCTCTCTCAGCTATATCTGTGTACGTGTGCATCTCTGTATGCGCATAACACACGCACACACCCCTACCTGTAATGAACCAACAGTCCTGGTGTCTGTACACACTTCTTGCTCGCCTATTTACATTCATTAAGGACCGTTTTCTTTAAAGGTGCCTTTCCTCACTCTATAAACCTCTCGGTTCGGTGCCTACCATTGTTCCTTGCTTTTCTTAGGGCGTAGGAACAGCTTGAAAGCCAAAGGAGGGATTTTCTCTCCTCTTTCTTGAAGTTTAAAATGATGCTGGAAGAGAAGCAGCACCCAGCGCACTGCAGCCCAGGTGTTCACAGAATAGCCTAGGAGCGCCTTGGGGGAGCAAGTCGCTCTCCTGCACGCGGTCCCAAATACCTCAGCTGACCTTGAACAGCTGTCTCTCAAAATTGGATTATTCTTTCTTTTCCTGCTTAAGACTTTTCAAACGTCTCAAACTTAAAAGGCCCCCATGTCTGAAGAAGACCCCGCGCTGTTGTTAAAATAAAAGGCCCACTCCAACACAC